>NC_056748.1:782626208-782828708 GCF_019279795.1 Protopterus annectens | reverse complement strand
ATAAAAGCAGTTAGAGTGGTTTGTTATCCAAGGTTGTGATGTTTGGAGTTCACAGTGCCAAGAAAGCCATCGCTGATAACTGCACCATGAGAGCTTGTTTGCTAGGGAAAATATTGAAAAAAAAACCCTCTCAATCCCAATAGCTTCATACCTTGTAGGTGGCAAATGGAGAGATTAGTGTAGGGTCCAGCTGTACAGCACCAGAACATGGTAAAAGGATGATAAAACAGATTCATGCAGTGTGATACATACATGGGACTGGGATTGGCTTGGATGTGGCCTCCTAAAATGATATGCAGATGTAGTAGCTGGCACATCCATATCACTGGCAAAGATCAGCCCTCTTCTGGTCACTTATCTTCACAAAGAGTGCTATTGCGTAACTTAGTATTAGTGTGCCACAACAGTAACAGCAACAAAACAACAACATGCTAATGGGCAGCTTGTTATATGAATCACTCAGTGTCATCCAGTTGTACTTTGTGCGGTTAAAAGATTATGCAGAGGACTGATGAGAGGATAACAGCACAATGACAATCTCATGAGTAAAATTGTTGTCGAATATGTAAAACATCTGCATGACGTTAATGTGTTCTATGGATATTTTGTCCTTGGTGTATTTTATTCAGGTCATGGTAGGTCTTGTGTTGGATATGTTTGTCAACAGTCATAGAAGTCATTACACATCTGCAAGTCTGCAGGCCTTGAATGTGTGTGAATGTATGTGTGTGAGTGTGTGCGGGAAGGGGTGTACTGATATTATGTTGATGATGGTAAAACCTTTACTATAAATAAAAAATTGATGCATATAGCCATGGGTATGTACTAGTTAGTAAATGCTTCATTCTTTAGTGATAGAACTACTTCAGACTGTATAGCTGTTCATACAATTACCACCTTAAATACCCAACCTAGTAATCACATGCTATACTCCCTAACCTGTCAACATGTTTGCCACATCTGAGTCAGGATTTCTTGTTCTTTTTCATGGAAAAACATTTTTCACATGAAACAGTGATCACAGATAGCTTTCTGTATAGCAAAGGCTGCTACTAATCCATTGGGAAGAATTGTGCACATTACCACCACTGTAGAGAATTACCATTACCAATGACCATGTCATGTAGCAAATTCTTCTGACGTCACCAGGACATATGTTAATGACAAAGTATGTTATCAGAACTATGCCATAACCTGTTAGTCATGAGTCCCAATCCACATTGACAAAACACTTTTATAATATGAGTAAAGTAATAGAGGCAATTGATTTAACACTGCCAGGAGGAATACCTTTTCAGCTGTGTGTTATAGAATCTCAGTCATTACATCATACTATGTTAAATAACATGTTTATAAGTTTAATTGGTACTAATGATGTGGAAAGGTAGATGCATTAGTGGCTCATACATACGGATGTAGTTACTTTATGTAAAATATGCATTGTGGTGGTTGGTTGATTTAGGTACAGCTTCTGTGAGTTCTGGACCCTGCTTTGTTTTGTATCTTCTTACTACATTGTCAAGCAAGAAATGACACCTTGATAACCAAATATTCTGACAGTGCAAAATGTATTTCTCTTATGACTTCTCAGGCTGTACATAATTATCTGCAAGGTTATCTGACAAATGGAATTCAGTTAATGACGTAGAATTTAGTGCACATTATGACATATTAACAGCAACTTAGAAAATTTATTTTCTACTTTAAAATCTATGGATGGGGATTAAGTGAAGTATTTCCCATTTTTCTCCCTCTCTGATTTTTTTACTTCTCTTCTTAATTTCTCAGTGCAAACATGTTTATGATTCTTAATTTTTTATATCTATTTTTGTCTCTGTAAGGTGCTATTTCCATACATGCCAAATTGATCTATTTATGATTGTTGAATATTTAATATTTGTTGTTTGTTTCTCAGGTGTTTGATACTGATTACCCGTATTTGTATCTTGTGTGATTTTCTCATAATATATAACTGCTGCTCGGTTTGCATTTCTGTTGATCGGAATGTTTCATATATTCTGGTAAAAACTTTTACACTGTATGTTCTTGATGGCCTAAATTGTATATCTATAACTCTGTGGAGGTTTTCTCCTTGAGCCTCCAGTTAAGATATCCCTTATTGGGATCTCCCACTCAGTTAATGCAATTAATGTAAGGTATGGATGCTATCATATCTATCTACCCATCATAGTGTGTATGTTAGCATAAGAAAGGAGCATTTAGAACTAAATATATAATATAAATTTACTAGTATTAAAGAAAATCCGACATGAAATCATCAATAAAATTTAAGTGTTTGTTTTCATTGAATGTACAGGACAGCTACACTATAAATGAATGAAAAGTAAAGTTTAAATCAGGATATTATACATGCTTTATAAAAATACAGATGAAGTGAATCATTCTTTCTAAAGAAATAAACCTCAAAATATGTTTTGCTAAGGAAATAAAGAAATGCATTAGTGCCAGAGCTTGTAATTTGATACTGTTTCATTTGTACTGTTTTGTTTTCCTATTAGCAATTTACAGTCTGATAGTTGAAATACATCCTTTGGATGTTCCTTACTGTTAGTGGAGAATTTGGAGCATTTGCGGACAGCATCAAGGTGTGATAGTCCTACAGCAAATAGCCATCATTTTCCCCCCTGAGACACAAGTACTTGAAAACCGTAGAAATATCAGAGATAAAGTTCAAGATGGTCCTGTGGCATGGAGAAATAAAGTCTTAGTGCACCCCAAATGACCTGTGTTCAATTACTGGTATAGGACCACAGGGACAGGATGGGAGGGAGAGGCTGATGTTGGCCGTCCCCATTATTGGGGAAAGGAAACAGCCCAGGCCTACACTATGAGCCTAGCAAGCTCCATGCTGCGTAAGTGATGTGGTGCTTAGTCAGGAGGTTTTGCATGCAACTCCCAAAGGTTGCAGAAGTAGATCCCCAAGGCAGCTGTGTGATGGCAGCAGTTAAGGCCAACTCCCCAGCAGCAGTGTGATGCTACACCAGTGTCCTCAGTCTCTTCAGCAGTCCTGGATGCTGGCTGAATTGAGCTGTGTGGAGCCTAAAGCAGGTTTAGTAATGAGGAAAGGAGCTGATAGCAGCTGTTGGTCATCTGCGGGGGAGGAAAAAAAAAAGAGACAGTTGGAAATGGTGCAGTTAATGGTCATCTGTGAGGAAAAAAACGAAAAAAGAAGACATACTTCACAAAATTAGCTCTGTAAGTATATTCTACTAAATTTATCAGGAGTTTCTTTCTTTTTTTTCTTTTTATTTATATTAAACTAAAAACATCACATTTTTAATTATGATTTAGATTCCAGTATCAGAATCTGACCTTTCACATGATACCATGCCACTCCTCAAAGATGCTTACTTTCTGAAAAATTAACAAATGTATATAAATGTGCATATGCTGATAATGCAGTACAAAGATTAAATAATCCAGTTACAGTGCCTGATGAGAACAAGCATTGTTATCTTCAGCACAAGTGAACAAACCAAGAAAGAACTGAAGTGGTAAATGGGTAAAAAAATCTCCAAAACCACCTGATACCATTGGAATCTGGCTAAGAAATTCATTTTGTTTGCTTTCTTCAATAAATGTTTGTGTTTACTCAAGAGTAGCTGAATAGTATTAATCATTCATAGCTAGCAAATGTGTAAAATTTTAGAATAAAAATAAATACTAATAATAAAGACTAAAACAACATGAGTGATTGTGAGTGAAGGCTTCTTCTGATCTAAAACAAGTTTACTGTAATTATTTGCAATGCAGTCAGAAAAATAGACACCTTAGTGCATCTGTGAGGGAGAGGGAGCCTCTCAGCACATTCGCAGATATGCAAAAGTGGATGTTTTTCAGACTACATTGTAAATACTTATAGTAAACTTGTTTTAGATTTAAAGAAGCCTTTAGCCATAAGGCAAAAAAAACCTTGTCTTTCTGTTTTATTATTGATTACTTCTGCATATTGGATTTATTCTAAGTGTTTTATATATTTTACTAGCTATGTAAGATTAACACCACGTAGAAACTCTGGAATAAAGCATACATTTTAATTGGAAGAAAAAGACACTGCAGATTGCACTGACAATTTCCAGTGGTGCTGGGAGATTTTGTTTTTTAACCATGTATCAATTACTTTTTTGGCATATTCTGATACCTTAGCTTAGGAAATGGAGGTGGAAAACAAACAAACCCCAATGACTAGTTGATGTCCCAAAGGGTTAAATTAATGTTCCAGGAGAACCAAGGCAAGAAATATATTTGTTGTGATTAAAATGTTTTATTTACTTATTTATTTAGTGACATTTGATTACCGGCAAGTCTGACTGGGTTCATCAGAGGCTTGGGGAGAAAAGCTCCAAATTATTACAAAACATTTAAGAACAATAATTTTACAGTCTTCAAAAATAAAACAAAAACATCTGCAGTTTAAATAATTATAACAAATTAGACATAATGTAAAAACATTGGTTAAGAATCGATACAAGGTATATGACATTTAATATTTAAAGAACACTTTTAGAAGGTTCATAGAGAAATTAATGGTAAGTTCATCTAGTACAAATGGAGAAACAGGCTTATGGATATATTTAGCGAGACAGTCAGGGAAGAGAATTAGACAGCAGTAAGGAAGTAAGTGAAGTTGGGAGAGTAAGGAATGAAAAGGTACTTGTTCATATTTAGGCTTGTTGTTTATCCTGGTTTTGAGCAAGAACAGAGCCAGATTTTATCTAGAAAGTCTTTCAGGGTGCTTTTGAAAGACTTGAGGGGGGGTATAGTAACCTTGTACGAGTACAGGAAATGCCCAGCAGATTTGCTAGCTTTGTAAACAAACAGGAGTTTTTGGTCACTGGATCACAATGACCGACTGGGAACATAGTTATGCAGAATGTATTTTTTAGTGCTGGATAGGCAAATGGATGCTGAATAATTTTATAGACATTAAGAAATTGTGTATATGTTAGTTGATATGGCAAATCTAACCAATTTAGGCTTTTCAGTGCTATACAGTGGTAGATTCTGAAAGGTGTATGTGCTGCAAATTTAACAACTTTATTATAGCATTATTCAGGTTTTAATTGTTGTGAAGCCTGGAGGTTAGTAAGGATGGGGGTGCCATAAAGAAGAGCGGGGAGGAGATAAGTTGTGGCAACTGTATTTTTAGTTGCCTTGGTGAGAAAGTTTTTTGCTCTGTAAAGCATCCCTAGTTTTTGATGAGTTTTTCTTATGCAATTTTGTATATGCAGGTCGAATGTAAGCTTACGATTCACTATCACTCCTAACAGTTTCCTATAAGAAGTGACTTCTGTGGTTGTATTATCAAGAGAGAGGCTTTAAACTGTGTTTTTCCATGAGAGAAGGATTTTGGGAAAAATTGTTTGGTATTTTTGGGGCTTAGCATGAGTTGTGAGTTACCATGCCATGTTTCAGTGGCTGTTAAAGCTTCCTGAGTAATTTTTTGGAGGTGTACCATGCTGTCAGATGTGCAAATGAGAGTGGAATCTTTTGTGTATTGTATTAGGGTGGCCTATTGTCTGGAAGTATAGAGGGTGTTGTTGAAAATGTTAAAGAGGAGGGGACCAAGGACAGAACCTTGTGGTACACCAGTGGTGGCTGGGAGGTAAGGAGATAGCATGGACTGCCATTTTACTGACTGATACCTATTGAACAGGTAGCTTTTGAACCACAGAAGGTGGGCTGAGAGAGGCCTAGTGAGGACATTTGAAGCAGATGTTTACTATGACAAACTGTGTTGAAGGCTTTAGATAAGTCTAGAAATAAAGAAGAGACTAGTTTGCCATTATCTCTAGCTTTATTGACAGTATCTATATAGGTTAAAAGGGCAGTGGTAGTACTATGGGAAGGATGGATGCCGTGTTGTATAGGGGATAGGAGTTCTTTCTGCAGGAGACAGTGGAGCAATTGTTTTTGAATACATTTTACAAGTATTTTGGTGAGGGGAGATGAAATTGCTGTAGTTCTAAAGTTATTAATGTCTGTTGAATTTCCTCCTTTATGCAGACGGATAATGTGTGACTTTTTCCAGAGAGAGGGAATATGGCATTCCCGGACTGACCTATTTATAAGGACTGAGACAGGATAGGCAATGCTATTGGCTGTTGTTTTTAGGTACTCGCTTGGAACGTCATCAGCTGAAGAAGAGCATGGTTTAGTTTGTTTAAGAGTATTTTTATACAGGATGTGGGCACAGGTTTGAAGGTGAAAGTGGATGTGGTGATATGTGGCTACTGGGCAGGGTTAAGATTAGCTGTTGAGGAATCCTTGGTTAAAGATATTATACTATCTATAAAAAAAGAGTTAAACTGTATTGCAGTTTTGAGTGATGAGCTATTGGGAAAGGAATTTGGGTTGAATTTTTGGTGGGGATGTAAGATTTTTTAATGTATGTCCAAAATGTTTTAGGGTTGTGTTTATTATTGTATAAACCACAGAGACTGAGGAATAAAACAAAAAACAACAAGCCAGATATCCACAAAAATGTAATATACTCTGACATCTCGGCCAAAGCCTTCAAGGAGTTTTGTGTTTATTATTATTCTGATATTTATTATAGCATAGGTTTTTGTCTTCATTTACTCGCTTTTTAGTATAATTGTGAAGCATTCTGAAGTTTTCAAAATATTGAGATGTTTTATATTTTTGCCATTCTTTTCATGCTTTTTCTCTATCCTGCATTAGTATTTTACTCTTTCTGGATAGCCAAATTGCATTATTTGTTTTCAGTCTCTTCCTTCTAGGAGGTGGAAGGCTATTTAGGATATTTAGAAAAATTGTATTGAAAGTTCCATTTAATAGATGGTAGTGTAGTAATGAACATTTCTAGGTTAAACTTGGCAAGGTTACATGTTGTTTTATAAATATGCTGTTTAACTGGATGTGTGAGATGTTTAGTCATATAGATTGGGAGATGATCACTGAGAGAGTCTGACATTGTACTTGTGATTTGCTAGGGTCTGATATTAGGATCCAGTCTAATAGAGTAGTTGATGTCTTGCTGTAATGTGTAGGGCTATTAATTAGTTATGTGAAACTATATACGTTCAAGTTAGAGTTTGTATTCAACTAACTAACATTCACATCACCTAGTAATATTTTTTATTCTGGAAGTATTATGGATATCCAGTGTAGGATATCTTCCAGTATAGTTGTGTTGTCTCCAGGACAGATATAAAGGATAGTAATAAATATTTGTTTATAAATGTTTATTTTGAGGAAATCAGTAAGAAGCTCTGGTGAACTGAATGGAAGAGGATAGGTAAGGAGAGAAATATTTTCTATGAAAGAAGAGAGGCAGGTTGTCCTGTTATCTTTTCTGGAATGTAAGGAATAGAGAGGTTTTAAAGGTTAGAGTGTAATAATATAGTCAAAAAAGAAGAAATGGTGGTTTATTTGTGAAAAGAAAAAGAGAAAGTTAGAGTTTGTATTCAACTAACTAACATTCACATCACCTAGTAATATTTTTTCTTCTGGAAGTATTATGGATATCCAGTGTAGGATATCTTCCAGTATAGTTGTGTTGTCTCCAGGACAGATATAAAGGATAGTAATAAATATTTGTTTATAAATGTTTATTTTGAGGAAATCAGTAAGAAGCTCTGGTGAACTGAATGGAAGAGGATAGGTAAGGAGAGAAATATTTTCTATGAAAGAAGAGAGGCAGGTTGTCCTGTTATCTTTTCTGGAATGTAAGGAATAGAGAGGTTTTAAAGGTTAGAGTGTAATAATATAGTCAAAAAAGAAGAAATGGTGGTTTATTTGTGAAAAGAAAAAGAGAAAGTTAGAGTTTGTATTCAACTAACTAACATTCACATCACCTAGTAATATTTTTTCTTCTGGAAGTATTATGGATATCCAATGTAGGATATCTTCCAGTATTGTTGTGTTGTCACCAGGACAGATATAAAGGATAGTAATAAATATTTGTTTATAAATGTTTATTTTGAGGAAATCAGTAAGAATCTCTGGTGAACTGAATAGAAGAGGATAGGTAAGGAGAGAAATATTTTCTATGAAAGAAGAGAGGCAGGTTGTCCTGTTATCTTTTCTGGAATGCAAGGAATAGAGAGGTTTTAAAGGTTAGAGTGTAATAATATAGTCAAAAAAGAAGACATGGTGGTTTATTTGTGAAAAGAAAAAGATACAATGTGGAATAGATAGGTATTGGTATTCATTTCCAGTGACTAACCATGGATTCTAGCAAAATCAGAACCAGAGAAACTTAAACAAGTAACTTCAGCAGCAGCCATTACATGGAGGTGTGTGTGTGTGTGTGTGTGTGTGTGTGTGTGTGTGTGTGTGTGTGTGTGTGTGTGTGTGTGTGTGTGTGTGTTTGTGCCTTTCTGTCTGTCTAGGGAAGGGGTTGCAAGAGATCACACTGTATGTATCTGACAGCAGTAGGCTGAAATACATTACTGTGGCTATGTGTTAATTGACACACTTGATCAAAATCAGGGACTTGAACTGTACAGTTAATAAAATGAGTACATCCATGTATGTGTGTGTGTGTGTGTGTGTGTGTGTATGTGTGTGTGTGTGTGTGAGTGTGTGTGTGTGTGTGTGTGTGTGTGTGTCTAAGATGAAATTTTAAAGGTTTGCACTGTATGTGTCAGCCGGCATCAAGCTAAAATCTATTACTATGGATACTAGTTATAAATGTATTTATTTGCTCACAACCAATCATCTGAGGTGCTCACAGTCAATAAAGTGGTTGCAGTTGGTATGCATATGTGTGTGTGTGTATGTGTCTGTGTATTTGTCTGTATATACTTTTCTGTGCATGTATGAGTGAGACCATATGTCTATATCTCTGAGACCATATGTCTATATCTCTGCATGTATCTGTTTGTGTGTGTGTGTGTGTGTGTGTGTGTGTGTGTGTGTGTGTGTGTGTGTGTGTGTGAGTGAACATTTTTGTGTGTCCATGTCTATGTAATAACCATGCTTTGTAACATATGTTATGCTTTTCTCTCTGCAGTTGACTTTTCC
Source organism: Protopterus annectens (assembly GCF_019279795.1). Classification (NCBI taxonomy): domain Eukaryota; kingdom Metazoa; phylum Chordata; order Ceratodontiformes; family Protopteridae; genus Protopterus; species Protopterus annectens. The sequence goes on along the minus strand of NC_056748.1, from coordinate 782,819,696 downwards.
CTATACATTTTGTTGATTTGTTTCATATTGAAAATGTTATTGTATTTCAATGTGGAGCTTTTCTGCCCGGGCCTCCATGGAAGAGACGAATGGCTACTATCCTAGTCAGACTATCCCAGTAAACAACCGCTAAATAAATAAAATAAAATAAACACTTATATTTTGTATGTCTAATACTTACTCCAGCAGCAATTACATATCCTGAAGCAACTTTGAAATAGTAGGAAGATGAGGAACTATTTCACATGGAAAACACAAAATGTGCATACTAATAATAAAACAAATACAAAAACAATAGCATGTTTAAGTACAGTAATTCCCCACAGAATGTAAGTTAAAGGAAAAAGGGATCTTTGAGAGTAGAAAGGCTCCCCATGTATGGCACCAGGCCTCACAACACCTCCTGAACAGTGCATTATTTCCCTCTAATGTTCACCCTGTTGGCCATTAGTATTTGCATAATGACTTCTAATATTTAATTATTTCTGCTGCACATAATCTGCCAATATTCTTCTTTTCTTGTTACTCTTGTTTTTTTTTTTCCGCTCTCCAAACATATCTTTAAACAATGCTATTAAACTGTGTGCATTTGTATTGGCTGTGTTTCTTTGGAACTTTGGATCCCAAATGCCATTTTCTTGATATAAAAGGAAGTCAGTACTCGACAGCAGTAATCATTCCTAGTGAACTAATGTGTTGTGATTCAAAACTGTCAGTGAAGCCCAAAGAAATTAAGGTAATAAAGAGATAGCCAAACTGCCGCATGGATAGATGTTTCAAAGGCTGGAGCTTTTCTTACTTCACTGTGGAAAAAGAAGAGCAGGTATATTAATATCATGATTAGAAAGATGAATTGGTGAAAATGTGCCTGGGTGCAGAGCAACATTCTGTCCTAGCAAATTTTAAGAGTGTATGAGATATCATTGTATACTCAAAACACTGAACCTCAATACATTAAGCATAAATGCTTGAAACTCAAGTGGCTGAATAAAAAAGAGAAAATAATCAAATAAAAAAGAAAGAAAAGAAAAGGAAACTAAACATTTTTTGTAGGGGGCAGAACTCAGAAAATTATAAGGAAGCAAGTCACATTTAACATGTTCTATGGAACATTACCTGTCTGAGGACTACCCAGGGAGCTGGATGACCTAGCAGCTGTACATGTACAAGTTCTCAACTTAATTACAAACAGGTATCTTCCCTTAACTGTCAGATTAAAGTAGGGTTTCTTATGACTACCTCACATTGCAAAAAGGTGTTTTAAATAGCACCTTTGCACGTATGCAGTGCAAAAGAGAAGCAGAGTGCAGGCATCTGAATTTCGAGCTTTGAGATTTAATTTTCATAACAGTTTACTGTTAGAGAAAATATTAATGAAAGCTGATAATGTTTGTCATCCATGATCACATACAGGCACTGTCAGCATAAGTAAACAGTAGCAGAGACTGGGATAACATTAACCTTTCTAGAACATTATCATTGCCCATTCTGATACCAAATAAGACTTTCATCGAATGGGTGAACAGTGAACCAAATCCATCAAATGTTCATTCCGCGAATCTTCATTTCATCAATGGGGAAAGTAACTAGTTGGCCACCACTTCCCCATGTGCCCCACCACCATATATCAAAGCCCCTCCAACTATATATATATCAACTCTGGGACCAAAATACAGTGGAGAAAAGGGCAGCCAGGGAAGTGAATATTCAGCTGAAAGAGCTGCATAAAGACCTAAAAGTATGTGAAATAAAAGCATAAACTGATAAAGAAAGAAAAAAAGCAAAGTCAAAAGTTTATACATGAAACAGAAATAGACAGAATGTCATACTACAGTCCAAGATGATGTCCAGAAACAAGCACAAATTAGGCTACATGTATAATGCATCATTACAAGAATGAGAAAAGGCAATGCAAAACGTATAACTAAATGAGTAGGATCTGTGAAGGTCTCAAGTCATTTCTCAAAAGTATTAAGCAAAGAAAGTTAATTTTCAGTATTAATGTTCTATTCATTCTAACTGCAAAGGTCATGGGCTCAGTAGAAATCAGAGAATAGCAAACAGTGAAAGCATATTTTGGCCAGTAACAATAATTATTCAAGGTTGGAGCATTACTCTTAAGTTCAACATTGGTGCAGACTGCAACATAATGTTATAGTTTGTTTAAAACACTGAATCAGTCTACTGAATTATTCTGGTGAAAAACTGAAGCCTTTTATCCCAGAATTTTTTTCTTACTTGTGAATAGGAATATAGAAAACATAAGCTTATGCTACATATAGTGCCTCTGCAAGACACAGATAACCATTCAACTAGCTTGGGTCACGTGGCTTGTGAGAAGCTAGAAGCACATCTTACACTCATGAATGTTTGCAAAGCTGACATGAAAATGTCAAGACTAATTGTATAAAGGGCAGCACAAGAAGCAGCACAAATGATTTAAAAACAAGCAATCTGAATGTTTATACTATCGCCAGCCAAAATGCAATAAAAAATAAATCCATCTGCTACTGGTAACAAAAATACAGTTATAAGTACATAGTTTGTAATTAAACAGGCACAAGCTTCACAATAAATAAATCAGTTGATAAGCTTGTGGCAGACTTTGATAACATTTTATAGAAGCATGCTGATTTATTTAATAGTTCTGACTATTTAATATACTGCATTGCAACTTCTCTGGAGGCAGTTCTCGAGATAACATGCACCTAGCTAAGTCACTATAACACTTAGGAAAATGTATAGAAAGGAAAAGAAAGGGATGGTGTTCCTTGGTGTTAAACAAGTTGGACTAACTGAAGGGTGAAAAGAATGGAAACAGTTACAAAACTAAACAAACTTGTATAATCATTTCTCCTAAAATATGAGCACTCAGAATAGTGGCAACTGAAACTAAACAGTCCAGGCCAGTTCTATAAAAGAAAAGCAACTGAATATGTAAGCACTAGCCTGTGATACCCAATGGTGCTGCAAATCAGAAAATTAAGACTTCAAAAAAGCAAGAGTATAGTTGTTGTTCTTCTTCTTTCGGCTTTTCCCGTTTAGGGGTCGCCACAGCGGAACTCCGGTCCACTAATGATTGGCAGTAGAATTTTTTTATGGGTGTCGAGGTGAGGCATAATGTCTGCATTCTAAAAACTAAAGTCTACCAACTATGTCTGTAGTTGGCTGGCATAATGGTTAAGGTATTTACCTTACAGACACAAGGTGCAGAGTTTGATTCTCACTTAGGGTAATTAACTAGGCTTAAAATGGCTCATATGAGTATTTAGCCTAGTACAAATCTATGAAGTAAACATGTTATCAACAGATATTTCTGGTGTAGAAATTTTACAAAAGCACTGCCATCATTCTGAATGTATTGGGAGATAATACATCGCTGGCGGTTGTTGTTCTGGCTGAGAAACATGTAGAAGACAATGGATCTACCACAAGAAATCAGGAGTGTGCTAAACAAACTAATGTTTTTTTTCCCCAGGGGGAGAGACATGTCTCTGGTAGCTGCATAGTTTTTACTGCATGATGCTATGTGACTATACCTGGCTTGGTTCCTATCTAAGATATAAATTGTACATTTATAAGCCTTGTTATGCCCTTGGGCTAATCAAATATTCAAACTCATAAAAGTAAACTGCTGACTAAGTGTTAAAAAAGTCAGGGTGTTCAGTTTACATCCATTGATATAAAAGTCATAGTTAAAGTAGAAACAATACTTTTATTTTGATGTTCCTGGTGTTGGCTTGTGTACTAGCAGCATGCAATGTTCTTAGTTTAGCTTATTGTAGCTGTTTTAGACAGTGTATAATGAGTGGGGTACTGGTTATGGAGGACAGGATTCCACTGATTATTTTTTTTTGGGGGGGGGGGTAATTTATGATCGCACTGTTGCCTAGTTTGCAGTATTCACTGGTAAAGTGAGTGTGCAAATTAGCTGAGATTGACATCACTATGGGTGTGTCAAAGGGAAAGAAAGCAGGAATATATTGAAGGGAGAGAGAATGATGTGACTGTTACAAATCACTGATTAGAGCCATGTTGTCAAAGATTCTGTGCTGTTGGAATGTTAGAGGGCATGAAACCAAGAATCATTGATTAGAGCCATGTTGTCAAAGATTCTATGCTGTTGGAATGTTAGAGGACATGAGACCAAGAGGCCTGATGATTCTTAGTAAGTAAAGCAGTGAAGTGAGCTGATGTCTTTTTGTAGTGCATATTTTGTCAAATAACTTGCAGTGATTTATCCATTGTCTCTGTAATGGTATTCATTTCAGGCAACAGGACTGTTTTAAATTTATCTCAAGGTTTTTTTTTATTATTTCTTGTTATGATATATCCAATGTACTTTGTGTTTTTTACACATTTAAGCTGAACAAATGGGGTATTTTTCAATCAGACTAATAGTTAAAGGAAAATGACTGTTTTAAAGGGAAAGGACTGTTGTCTGGCTTTGAACTGAATGCAATGTATGTTGTCTACATTTAGTACTGAAGCCCAGTTAATTTAGAAATAAGGATCCTTTTTTAAAACATACGACTCTTGCTAAAAAGTTCATGCAGGTGTAGAGTTTAGTAATGCCATGAATCACTGAAAATGAAATGGCTTTCTGTTAACTAGTTGAAGCATCAGTTAAGAAGTTGGATTTTGCAGATAATTAAAATTAAAATATTACCCCTATGAAATTCTTGTCTCTTTATTATTACCAAAAATAAGTGTAAGCATAATTAGGACCCTATAGCTTACTTCTTTAAGGTGACCAAGCCGATGTGTTGATTGTAAATTACTGAAACAAACAAGAAGAATGTACTTGCATGGTCACTATTTAGGTGTTTATTACATCAGTTTGTTTATACTCTGACAGCTGAACTTTTGTATATTTTTTTTGTAATGACACTGAATTTTGTTGCCTCGGGAATTCTAAAGTGTGACTTTAACAATTCCTGTTATGCTTGGTTAAACCAGATTTGCAAGAATTCCCTGTATAATGAGTAGTACAGCTGTTGCATGTTGCTGTTTTTAGTCTGACCTGACATCAGCTGTTGAAATTAAGAGAATCTTGAAATGTAGAAATGCTAATGAAATAGTACTGCGTTCATCCATAAACTCTTCCTGCTAATAAAGGAAACAACTTGATAGACTGTTTTCACCTCCCCTGCAGCAGAATTCAGTTAAGTTAGAAATAACATAACCTAATTGTTAAGAATGATACCTGAAAAAAGCAATAAATACAGAAAAAGAATGCTGTGAGAACACTTGTAACAGACTCCTTTACATTCTCATTTGTGGTAACATAATTAGTACTTGGATAAAATAGTACGAGATATCTGTTGTATATCTGCCTGGGTACAACTGCTGCATTCATTCTGGCTCCAGGCATATTTTGTGCTGCACAGTATAAACATGTGCTTTAATAAGTGATATGCAATTACAGCCTAAGTGCGGGTTCCGATTCTAATATGCTCTTTCTAAAATGTTATTTTTTTTTTCTGTTTTGTGATTGTTGTGTGATCTTGGGGATACATATGGCCTGAAATCCTTGATATTAAAGAGGAGGCTTTCACCCTCATATTTTATAACATATCTGTTATGTACAGGTATTATTTCTCTGGCTAATGTATTACTGCATGCATAGAGAGGTTTGGAAATCTCCAGTCTCTGTTTTAGAGGGCTCTCCCAAAAGCAATACTGGGTAATTCTCAATGTGTTTATCTTCTGGTGCATAGAGTGCAATTGAGAGGCATTTCTGTAGCCATCAACCTTTGCAATTTGGTGGTATTCTAGCAAATGCTGATGTCATGTGGTTAGTGCATGAATTATTACATTTTCTGGGGGTGGAAGTGTGCTCCTACATATTATTTCTTATTATTTTCCCCCTTACATACGCCAGTCATACATTCCACTTCCCAGCAATTGTAATGGGATCAGTTATTACTTTCCATTCACATCTGTCATGATGAGTTGGGATTTCATAATAACCACTTTATTGTTCCATTGATGCTATATAAGCTATATTGTAGATGGATGCAAGGTGTGGAAATAAGCAGCATTTGAGCAGTTCTGTAGAAAAAAAGATTGTAAAGAAAGTGGCTTGTTTATTGCCAGAAGGGATTTTTATACCCGGCAATATGTTTGCATTTCTAGATATGCTGTCTTGTGTGGCTTCTTTGCTGCTACTTTAATCAGTTAGACTGATTTACTGAGTGACTGATTACAGGGTAGGTGGTCTGTTGTCTGGTCCAAAGACCCTTTCCAGCCACGACCCTGACCACAAGGGAGTAATGTTATTACAGTACAGTTGATGGAGAACAGAAGTGCGTTTCCTTAGCAGATACTATAGTAAATATGACATTGCAATGCAGTTGAATACGCAGCATGATTTAAACATCAAAGTATATCCATATACCAGAAACCTAAGAAAGCTGTAAACAATGATATATTGCACATTTCAAGAATCCAAGAATACCCGAGAACTATATACACTATAGGATCATAGGAAGTTACTAGGCTATTGGCCCTGAGGCCCTTATAAGCCCCCAGGGATGTATTTCCCATCCAGTTATCCAGATTGCATTTAAACAGGGGTAAAGAGGTACTCTGCTTGATGTGGCGAGGGAGTCTATTCCATAGATGTGGAGTCTCTGGAAAACAAATCTGTCCCACCAGCAAGTCCTATTGAGGTGAGAGACCAGGTTGAGGCCATGCGTGTGGGTTACTCGAGTGGAGCTTGACTTGTGAATATGCAGCAGTCCCATCAAGGCGGGGTCCAATATCACTTTGCATGCCAGACAGAGGTCACCTCTTGAGGAGTCTGTTTCATACAGAGTAGATGGATAGGGCTTTTAGCCTGTGTATGGTAGATTTGTGAGGCCCTGGATTCTCCTGGTGAGGAACCTCTTTGGTCTCTCCAGCTGCTGAATGTGATTTGCGAGGTACATGCCGAATGGGGGGGGGGGGTGGTTGTACTCAATAATGGGCCTTATAAGGGAAGAATACAGGGGTGTTATGACCTCCTTGTCCCTGGATGAGATACCCTTACTTATGAGGTGGGCCATGTAGAAAACTTTCCATACAATGGAAGCAATATGGTGGTCAAAAGTCAGGCTGCCATCATTCTGGGTCCCCAAATCCCTCATGACTGACTGTTGGCTTAGAATGTTATTAGTGTGATAATTTGTGGGGACATCTCTCCCCAAAGGGGATGATGATGCATTTTTTGTATTCAGCTTGAGACCATGTTTCTTGCATCAGCCATTGGTCTGAGTGAGACCCTCTTGGAGGATGTCCACATCACTAAGGGGGATTGATGACGGCTCCAAACTTGCAGTCATCTGCAAACTTGGTCAGCCATTGCCCACTGGTTTTGGCCTGTACCTCAGAAAAGTATATCCCAAATAACAGAGGCCACAAGATTGAACCCTGGGGTATGCCACTGGATACAGGTCTACTGCTTGAGGTGGCTTCCTCTATTCTGACTTGGTGGGTTCTCTCGGTGAGCCAGTTGGCTACCCATCTGGTAACATATGGATTGATGCCTAGTTGAGAGAGTTTATTATGCCCGAGTGGGGAATAGTGTCAAAGGCTTTGGCCAGGTCAAGGTAGGCAGTGTGCACTGTCTTTCCCTCGTCCACGGCTTTGGTGACTGTCTCAAAAATGTCGACCAGATTTAACAGACATGACCTCCCCTTGATGAAGACAAACTGTATGGGCTCAAGTGTTTGGAGGTTGCCAATGTCCTTGTTAATAAGGTCCATAAGACTGTGAACCAACAGAATTTAGCAAGTCAGATAAAAAAGTTTTTATACCTCAACAATTTCATTTGTTTGCTAGAGTGGTAGGGGCAGTCTGGAAGTAACTGTACTCTGTCTTGGAAGCAGAGACCGGTTTCTTCCTTTGTGAGGTATTCTTTGTGGTTAGACTTAAAGGCCTGCAGTGTGGTATGGTTTGTTGTCTGGCCTTTGATGGTAGGTGGCTCCAGATTTCTGGACAGCAGTTTGAAAAGGTTCTTTCTTTTACAGTTGTTTTGAAATGAGATCTACCTAGGTAGAGGGTGTCATGCTGGCTAGCTCTCTAAGCTCTAACCTAGATGTTAAAAGCAGACCGTAACCAGGAGCACGAATGTTAAATAGCAACATGCTGAACAGAAGGCTGGCTCTGCAGTTAGTGGGAAGCTAGCTTATGAATGATTTGCAGTAGTGAGTTCTAGACTTGACAAGGATAGATCTACGCATTTTATTAACTGAAGCCTGAATAGCCTGTGTATTTGCACAAGTGCAAACTTTACCCTAACAGACTTCATTAGCCTGTCCCTTTTTGGTTCTATATCTTCACTGTTTATAACTAGCTTCCTGCAGTTTCCTGGTTATGTGTTGCCAATTTCAGGTTATCCTCACTAGTCATTACTGGACTTATCTCTAAGTTTCCTTATGTCAAAACTGCTGCAGCTGCTTTATTGATTTGGGATACAATTCAAACCATGTCATAACAAATGCCTCATAATTGGCATCAGTCATATGTCCTTTTTACACTTGGTATACAAGTACATGTGTAATCCCTTATAGATTAGTAACTGTCCACCAGCAGCAATATTAACTATCTACTCACTACTAAATTTCTTAGACATACTACAAGCATTAAGATATTTTATGTTAAATCAAAGTTTTCAAACCTCTTGGAAGCCAAGCATCTGTTGTCTGTTATTTAGGTACCAATATTTCAAATATTCAAAATGTGTTGTAAACATGCATGCATTTGTTTTTGATGGTATGCCTAACTAAAGGCTGAAAACAGTCCATGTACCAGTCTGTTATCTCTATTATCTAAGTAAATACAAAAGCTTGCATTATTGTGAAGTTTCTTCTCTTAAAGATTTAGCCTGGCTCTTTAAATCTGCTCCTTGCCTAGTAAGCAAGACAACACCGTCTTGTAGCTTTGCTTTGTGCTTTATTTATAGGCCCTTCATTGTAGGTCTATTTCTTTTTCGTTTTCACCTGTTTTAGGGGGTGACCAACCATACCACTCAACTGTCCAGATTTTTGCCTCAAATATTTGGTCTGTTCCTCATAAACTTTGTGGCTCTCTGGTAAATCACTGAGGATTGAAGTCACTAAATAATAAAAAAGTCTGATTTTTGGACGTCATATCCTACAGAAAATGTATCCTAACATGAATCCTGTTATCCTAGCATAACAGCAACATTTAAAATCTGTCCTTATTTTTGGGCCTTTGCCTCCCCACTATTTTAGGCTTTGTCTAGATTTCTTGCTCAAAGAGATTGAGAGGCATGTGCCCAACCATGGATCTTAATCCCTTTTCAGTAAAGATATATAACAGTAAGGCATATAAGTACCCTGTAGTTATTAATCACTTGTTTCCCAACCTTGTCCTGACAGTGTGTTTGAATTAACTCACCAGATGCAATCCTGGCATGACTCTTAAGATGCTCTTGTGGTCCTTCTCATTGGTAACTTTGGTATTGTAGAACATTAATGAGGTCACTGTCTTAAGACTTTGATTTATCACTGATGTCTGTCATTAATTTTGAACTTCCTCTTATCAGGAATCGCAGACACCATTCTTGTTCTTTCATATTTACATATAAATTTCTAGTGTATATCCTGTCTGTTAGCAGTAGCTTATTTTCAGACCTTATTAGAAATGCATATTGGGAACATTGTGCTGGTTTGCTTCCTTTGAATATGCATGTGTGCTACTTATACACGTCACAACTGACAAGACAAACAACAGTACACTACAGCTGAGTGAAGTTATCTAAGCCATTGAGGAGCTGAACACCATGCGTGTACAACAGTAGCTAATTCATAGAGTAAACAGATTAGTGTATAGCTGTGCCTGAAATATAAGCTGTGAAACCCAAACAAACCTGCAGTATTTCTGAACCAGCCTTGTGATAGACAATGACAACTGTATCTCCAAACAGCCACTGCTTCAGTGCAGTGTGAACTCCCCATAATTAAGGGTGACCACCTCAGGCAGCAAGGAATTTCATACTGTGGTGGCATTCACTGAGGACATTTGCTCTCCCTCACAGTTAGCATTTTGAAACATTTAACACAAGTCGGACACTTCAGATGTTTCAGAGAAAGAGAACTCTCTTTATTTAGTCCTCTCTTTTTTTTTTTTTTTCATTTTTTTGGGGGGGGGGGGGCAGGTGTTGCCGATTCAACATTATCCTTGCTAGATTCCTCCATCCCTAATGCAGACATCTATGTCCATGCATACCTCTCAACTGTACAGATTTTTGCGGAATGTCCAGATTTTTGCCTCACATTTTTGGTAAGTTTTTCATAAAATGTTTTTTTTCTGGCAAATTATTGGCAACTCATTATTTATTCATTTATTTTACATTTGTTGACTGGGCTAGTCTAACTGAATATATGTCCATTTTCAGTAGAGGCCCAGGGAGAAAAGCTCCAAGCATAGGCAGTGACATATCATATATTACATGCAAATAACAAACAGAAATATTAAGTAAAAAATTTTTTTTTTTTTTACAGATGTACAGACATTATAATTTATATCTAGTACAGTGGAGGATAGCATATTTGGAATAAGAATACTCTTATAAAGTACTAGGAAGGAAATCTTGTTAAATACTAGTTAGAGGCAAGGTTACTGGTTAACCCAGCTAAATGTAATAGAACAACAGAGCAGAAAAAGTCTAGGGGGAGTGAGATGGGGGTTTAGATATTAGTCAGGGTTAGAGCAGGGACATAGCCAGTGTATAGTAAGGTATGAGCAGGGACATAGCCAGTGTATAGTAAGGTATTCTTTATGGTATTTTTTGAAAAGCCGTGTGGAAGAAAGAGATATGAGTTTCCTTGGAAGCAGGTTCCAGGTTTTTCCCACTGTGTTGGTGAATAGTGAGTTCCCTGCCTGGTTGTATGATTTAATAGTGGAAACTAGAAGCTTATTAGCTGAGCGTAGTGTTGGCAGATTTTTATATGGGGTAATCAGATTAGTGAGGATTGGGGTATTCTTGGGGTGGTAAAGGATCTTTTGGGTGATAGTGTATTGTTGATAAAGTAGGTGGTTCTGCAGTTCTAACCATCCTAGTTGTTTGAGGTTGAGACAGTGGTGGGTTCTGAAAGGGGTACCAGTGGCAAATCTGGCAATGTTGTTATAGCTGGTTGCAAGTTTGCTAAGGTTGCTTTTAGATAGATTGGTATAAATAGCAGAAGCATAGAACAGGGTAGAGATAAGGTGGGTCTGGGCAATAGTAGTTCTAACTTCTGGTGTAAGGAAGGGTTTAATTCTATAAAGGGAGCCTAGTTTTCTGTTGACAGATTTTATAGTAGTATTAATATGATCATCACAGCTAAGGTTGTGGTCTATTGTAATTCCTAGGAGTCGGGTTGTAGTGTCTGGAGTTATGATAGTTCCATTGTTGGAGGTTACTGTTAAGTGAAATTGTGGAGACTTTTGAGTAAGAGCAAAAAGCAATAATTTTATTTTTTTGGGGTTAAGAAGGAGGCAATTTTGCATGAACCAGTTTTCAACAAGATTAAATACTGTTTGGGTGAGGGTCTGGAGAGAGGTTAGGGACTTAGCTGAACATATTAAAGTAGAATCATCTGCATATTGTATACAGGTGGCTTGTGGAATTTTGGTATTTAAATCATTAATAAAAACTGAGAAGAGGGCCTAAAATAGAGCCCTGAGGTACTCCACTGTTAATAGGGAGGTGCAGAGATAGGTTATCATCCCAGAGTACTGCTTGCTGTCTGTTTTCTAGATGGGATTTAAACCAAAGTAATACCTGTGGGTCAAGGGATAGGGCTTTTAATATGTCCATAAGTAGGTGATGGTTAACCACGTTGAAAGCTTTTGAAAGGTCAAATAGAGCAGAAGAAATAAAGGTTTTGTTACAATGTTTGTTTATACAGTCAGAAAAGGATAGCAGGGCAGTGGTGGTACTATGAAATGGCCTGAAACCATGCTGACAGTTAGCAAGTAAGTTATTATGGAGAAGGTGGTCAAGTAGTAGTTGGTGGATGCATTTTTCCATTATTTTGGCTATTGGAGAGAGTAAGGCAATTGGGCAGAAGTTAGAAATCTTTATTAAAGAGTGAAGTTAAAAAATGACAGAAGTTTGTTTCAGACTTCATACCCTTCAGAAAATCCATGCTAACGTACAGTCTGTTATTCCATTAACTTTCTAAGTTTGTAAGAGCAATATTTAAAAATCGTCCCTATTTTTGAGCCTTTGGCCCACTTTTATTTATGGCTTTGTCCAGATTTCTTGCTCTAAGAGGTTGAGAGGTGTGTGACAATGGTCTTGGCATATGTGATAGTGAATTATTGACTATTGTCTGGAAGAAACACCAGTAGATGCTGTTGTATGGTTGAAATCGGCATTGCAGAATGCACTATATTGGGTTGGTACATGGCATCTCCTTATACAAAGATAGGTGCATATCCTGTCTGCAGAAGTGATAAGCAGCAGTGCATCAGATGGAGGCTAGTAGGCAGTACATATCTACAAGCATCGCACAGTAGGACTAACAGTGCTACCTCAATTCAGAGACAGTTGCATTGTATGTCAAAACTGTTTTCTGATGTGGAATTAAAATGCAGTTACACACTTGCACTAACTTGACAGAGGCTACTGCATTTTTCTACAGTCAGTGGTAGTCCTCAGAGCATAAATCACACAACTAGTGCATGAGTGTTTTGTTCTTGGGCACACACACACACACACACACACACACACACACACACACACACACACACACACACACACACACACACACACACACACACACACACACAGTACACGGAGAACAATCCACTATTAACTGTAAAGTGCTGTTGCTGTAGCAATAAATGTATATATGCACTGACACTGTGTGTGTGTTGCATGGGGGGGGGGTTCAGATCAATCTAACATGATTTATGACAGGACTGTGTACTTGGATCACATGCATTAAAGAGAATGAAGCCTAGATGAGATACAAAGAAGATATATGTAATCAAGAGTGGAAAGTGAGTACAATGCACATCAGAAATGTTCTCGGGTGTTTACTTGGACCTGTTGCTCCTTCCATCTGAAATACATTTGTTACTTCTTTCTGTGTTTAGAAAATGGGTATGTTTTGTACCATTGATGCATAATTTGAACTTCTTCAGATTGTTTTGCATGTCTTTAGATTTGTACTTTTTCTTTCCTAGGCTGAACCTAAAATAGGTCCATGTGGATTAGTGTCTGACCCATTTTGACAAATATAAATAAATATGTTGCATACAGCTGTTGATTTGGAGTTGGTATATGTGTGTGTGTGATTGTGTTTGTGTATGATGAGATATGTACTTTATTTGGTTCATTGGTTCTCTTTTTATTTCATTCAAAAGAACACCCCAAGTACAAATATTACACACACTGGCTCAAACTGCACCATGTGAGGCCTTGCAGTTCACCATTATGCTGTTCTCCTTCCTAAGTGGGTTATCCTACGAGTATTCAGTAACTGGTTGACTGATCTGGGGGCCTAAACACATTTCTTCTGCCCCTTTACCAGGGCAACCTTACACTACTATATACCTACACATCATTTTGGTCAAAAGCACTAATAAAAAAGGAAGCTATTTCTGATAATACTTGGCTACAGACATTCAGTCTAACACTGTTCCCCCTCAAATACCATCCTCAAGTGCTCCTCAAAATGCACTTTTATAATCATAAGTAGCATTTTTAATAAATGGCCACAATGGGACCTATGGGCTTCACAGAACAACCCTTAACTAATTTCTATAAGTGAAGGCTGACCTAGAGAATCATCCAGTATTCCCCATTCTTTTCTAAGTATATACTATTCCCTGAGGACAGGCCTGCTCCCTCTCTGGGTGCTGGTGATGTTCTTTTTGTAAGAAAATATGCCAGTCTTCAGCCCTGTCTTATAGCCAAAAGCAACTGAACAATGGACTGCAACCACAATTTGCTCTTTATACAGATTGACCACAGATTGACCTTGTTGGCCATGCCAAAATACTCACTGTTCTTTGTCTGTACCTTACACATAATAAATAAATATATATATATATATATATATATATATATATATATATATATATATATATATATATATATATATATATATATATATAAAATTGAATCACTTCAACAGCAAATTAATCATTGCTAGTGACTTCAAACTTTAATTGGTCTGTTCAACACAGAACTCAGTTGATTATTATACACTCACTTAATATGACTCAGATTTTTGTCTGAATACACTACACTACACTCAACATTTCCAATAGCAAAATGACCCCTCTCAATGCTGTTCTGACTAACTTTCCTGGTAAGATACTCAAGTCTCAAGACCAACACACTAAGTGACTAGTGCCCCAGCATCACCAAATGGTCACTAAAAACATTTAAACACCATCCTATCACCCTAGCACATTCTAGAACTCTCTAAATCCTCTTCTGCATTACTTATTAAAACCTTCAAAATACCATCTATGAACAAGTATGTAGCTTTACTGACCCCATCACCGCATCATCCACATACTATAATCTGGTTTTCCCCATACAGGATAAACTATCCCTCCTGTTAAAATCACTGCATCAAGGTATGTGTGTGACTGGAAAAAAGATCCCTTTATATTTCCAAATATATCACTTTTCAAAACCTGAAACAAGACATGAGAACATCCTGTCAGTCAAGCCAAAGCAGACTGACTGTAGAAATAAGCAGACTGACTGTAGAAATGTTCAAACAATGTGCTTTAGTGGACCTAAACAGTTCTGGCAAGCTATAAAAAAACTGTTCCTTCCTCCAATGTATTTCCAAATCTTTCTAGAAATAAAGTCCCATCCAAAGCCTTTTTTTCATATTTTCACCGCCCTTCCTCTCCCCTCAAACTGGATTTTTAGCAATGTCCCCGATACTGCACCCTGCACTCTACTTCATAAGATCTTTGACTATTCTCCTTTCTTCTTTAGAAAAATCCTTAAATCTGACATTCTGGAACAAATTAACTGTGGCAACAGTCATCACTTCTCTGATATGTGATGGTCCCACCACTACCAATCAATGTCATGCCCCCATGCTGGGGCAGTAATCAAGGAGCCTGAATACTCACCACTGGCACTGGAGAGGGATCTACACTTGAAATACAAACGGATACACTCAGTATTTCCAGATGCAGACCTCTCTGCATCAAATACAATATTCCTTTAGACACACAGGAAACACACTTAGCCCAGCATCTGGATTTCTCATATCTGTCTCCCTCCAGGTCCCCAGTAAGACTCTCCACTGATACAACTCCTCAGCTGAGTGTCCAAGCCAAGTCCTCCAGCACCCTCTCTGTAAACCCAGTGCTTTGTGTCCCTGCCTCAAGTAGCTGACACATATACACACTGAGAGATTTGATTCTTCACACACACAAACCTGGGAAAGGTTGGCACAGATTTATCTGCCATACTCCCTTCTGCCCAGTGTATAAGGTATTTATCCCTGCCACCACTTCACAATCAGCTACTCTAAGGCCCTTAAGAAGGGGTGTCCAAGTATACTGTGTAGTACTAATACTAATACAAATGGTAGTAGTTGACCAAGACGGCTAGGCCTTCTGGAGTGGCCCAAACAGTGTTGTCAAATAAATATAAGCAGTCGCAAAGGTTAATATTTTCTACAAGGACCAGCCACAATCTTCTTCTTTCGGCTTTTTCCCGTTTTTTTTTTTTTTTTTTTTTTTTTTTTTTTTTTTTTTTAGGGGTCGCCACAGTGGATTACCTGTCTGCTCATGATTGGCAGTGGAGTTTTACAGTGTTGAATTGCTAGCCTGGCGCCCAACCTTCCATGGAAGGCACACACTCACACCTAGGGCCAATTTGGAGTGTCCAATCCACTTACAGCATGTCTTTGGGATGTGGGAGGAAACCGAAGCACCTGGAGGAAACCCACGCGACCACAGGGAGGATATGCAGACTCCGCACAGAAGGACCAGCCACAATAAAATAATAAGCACATGAAAATACTGAATATATCTTCACAGTTCAAATCGCAGGAGATATTGAAAATAATATTGATGGGGAGACTCCTACAAATAAAGAAAAACAATATCTAAACTAAGCTTCACTATATATTCCTGACTGAATCTAGGAGAATTACTATTTCCTAATCACTTACTTGATAGAGCAAGGCACAATGAAATACATGAGCAATTTTTCTAGTCAGGTTCCCCAAAACAGCATAGACTGTTACAATACACATCTAAATGTTTATGGCAGTGCCCTGGAGCATCACCTCTTTTATTGAGCTAATGAATAAAGGCTTGTTCCAGACCTAACTTCTCCTGTCTTATTCAGCACTATGGGGTGGCATTTAAATGGTTTATTAGCTCGTTTATATTTCCCTTATTTTTCTTAAAGTAAGCTAGCTGGTTAACCCTTGATGTCTGTGTCCTCTATTAAAACATATACATTTTAATTACATATACATTTTAATTTGGTTACAATAATACATGTACATTTCTTTTCATTCCAGCACAGTGCACTGTTGATGGATATTATCACGAGCAAACCTCACAAATTCATATTCAGCACAAGCATCTGTACAAATCAGTTTGATATACAAATGACATATAATTATTTACAACATTCCAGCTAGCTGTGCTGGCACAAGTAATGCATCTACTGCCCTTCTCCTTGCATGGCTGGCAGTCCCTCCTATCATCACAACTTCCATCAAATACAAAAGAAAATTTTTAGATTAGGCAGCATCCTTCTCTGTAAGCCATGCACTCACATTTTCAACAATTCCCTGTCCATTTTCTTATCCTGTAGCTTTAAACATGCCTTTATTATACCCCTAGCCACGGTAGCCACTCCCACTTTAGCTAATGAATACTAACATACTATAAATCTATGCCCATTAACAAAAATCCTTGAAAATATTATCTACATACAACTACTGGATTACTTTGCTAAATATAATGTTCTCAAAATGTACAAAATGAATTTTGCCCTAAACATAGCACCTATACATCTGTCTGCAAGCTTACTGATGAGATCTATGCCAAAATGGAGCACAGCAAAGTTTCCAGTGCTGTATTGTTGGATCTAAAAAAAGACATTTGATATGGTTTAGTACTCCTTTCATCTCATTAAACTATCCAACCATTGACTCTCTACACAGCATTGTTTTGAACAGCTAATGTTCAGTATTTTGTATGATGGCATGTACAGTATTTGGAAGCCTCCCTTAATGAAGTTAATATATCATATCAGAAGTTTGATATTATATTATCTGATATGTATATGCAGGGTCAAATAACTTTGGATCGATATAAATACATGCATATTCATTCAGATAGGTTACCTGTGATATTCGGGGTGCCTAAAATACACAAAAACTTTGCTGGCCCACCACTCAGACCTACTGTTGATGCTAGACAATCTAAAACCAGCTGTATAGCTAAGTTTATTGACCATCATTTAAACATCTTTGTTACAGCTATACCACATCCTTTTTGAGATTCATGGGACTTTTTAACCAAATGTAGAACATTGCATTTGTCTCTGGATCTCACATTGGTCACTACTGATGTCAAAGACTTATTTACTTGCATACTTTACAACATCGGACTTGAGTGGTTTCAGGAATATTTGCTCTTCCAAATGCATTTGGACCAGGAATGAATCAACTTGTTAACTGATCAGATGACAATCGTCCTTAGAAATAATTACATCTTTTTTCAAGGACGATATTTCAAATAGACTTCAAGTATTGCCATGGGGTCTACTTGTGGACCTTTATTTGCTAATATAATTATGGCAGCTTGGCAGATGAAGTTTCTGTACAACAGCAAATTTATTCCACACATACATTTGTATACAAGTTTTCTGGATGATTTATTTGTGGCTTGGTCAGGGCCTTTAGAAATGGTGGATGATTTTCTTGCTTATATAAATGAAACTACTGCTTTCCTGCAATTTACCCATTCTATAGGACATAAATCTATCAACTATATGGATGTCAACATCACTTTGTGCAAAGTGATTTCATCTATAATATTTAGGAAGCCCACTTATTGTAATGGGCTAATACACTGTAATAACAGATCTGAAGTAGGAGATTCATTTATCTGCAACCTGTGGGTTATGGATCCGATATCGGATCCGAACCAGCATGGTTTTACCAGCTATGGATCCGAGCTCCTAGCTCCTCCCCTCACCCATAATGCCCTGCTCTCCCTACATGACCTCAGATCTTGTTTGCCGCGCTCGTAACCAGGTCTTGGATTCTGAGCTCTTCAGCTAAGTGATTTTTGTATTCAAAGAAAGCGTTATATTTAGTAGTTGTGTTGAGTGATTGTATTAGGTTCCCTTTCATAATTTGTTAGTTTTAGCTTAAAATTTTTAATTTTAAGAACTTTTAGTTTACCCTCCCCTCGCTGGTCGCAGTTTCTGTGTGAGTGTATTGTGTGGGGCCTTGTGTGTGTGTGTGTGTGTGTGTGTGTGTGTGTGTGTGTGTACTAATTTAGTACCAGTTTCTCTGTCAAGACTTTATCATGTCAGGAGCCCCTAAGGCAATTTTCTCCAAGTGCTCCGAGTGTGGCCATAAGCTATCCCCTGCTGATGGCCACACTCGGTGTGTTCGATGCCTTGGGGTTGAACACCTCACTTCTGGATGTTCCATTTGTGCAGGGTTCAACCCCAGGGCATTGAAGGAGTGGAGGTCGAAGCTGGTCCTGGTGGGACTTCTACCCCCGGACTCGGCTTCGGCTCCTGCTCCTGTGGTGGGTACCGTGACCTCGGCTCCCTCCTCGCCTGCTCCCCCTCCTCCACCTGGGACTCAACCTCCCGCTATTGGGTTGGAGGAGAGAGAGGCAAGAAAAAAGGATCGGAGAAAGAAGCACCACAAGCGGCGGGCTGAGACCTCCGTGTTGGCCCCGCCAGCTAAGCGGGCTTCTCCTCCGGCCTCCTTGGCTACTGGCTCCCCCCCCCCCTCGGCTCCGGTCTCAGGTCTGTTTTTCACCGGGGCCTGAGGAGGAGGAGACCCGATCTCCGTCGAGGCTATCGAGGAGGCACTCTAGGCCTACCTCGGTAGCCTCTTCAAGATCCACGTATAGCCTTTCTGATGCCGATCTGGACCGGATGATGAGAAGGTTCATCCAGGCCCAGATGCAGATGGGAGTGCTCCTGCCTCCCCCCCTCTGGGGGGGAGCTTGACCCCATTTTTCAAGCCTATAGCTCTTTCTCCGACCCGCTATCCGGGTTCGGAGCGTTCGGAGCCGGGCAGCTTCGGAGCCAGGGGTGGGTCGGCTCCGATAGTATTAGGTACTTCGGATCCGACCCTGGCTCCGAGCTTTGGATCCATGGGACTCAGTGTGCCTTCGGTGCCAGCTGTGTAGGAGCGCACTGGTCCCACGGATCCGAGTGTCTCAGGGCTGGCTCCGATTCACTCCTCGGATCCGAGGGGAAGCCAACTATCGGATCCTTTGGTTGAGGCTGGCTCCCCTTCGGCTTTTGATGTAGTGGAGAGGGCTCTGTTGAGGGCTTCCGGACCCCTGGCACTTGCTTCGGCTCCTTCCCGCGCCCCATCTGCACTGGGTCAGGCTTCCACCATCCGGCCACTGGGACAGCCCGCTCCAATGCCCCAAACTGCTCCATTGGAACAAGACACTGCTTGCGAGGGCTCCTCGGACAGCCCCCCCCGAGGAAGCACCTCGCAAGCATACGTTTTAAAGGAGGCACATAGACTCCCCAGAGTCTTTAACGGAAGACACGGATTTGGATGAAGGGGAAGGCTCCCCAAGGTCACCCCCCGAGGATGTCTCCTTTGGAGACATCATGGAAATGCTTCGCATAAGGGGTTGGTGGTCTGCCCCCAAGTCTTCCTCAGACGAGTCCATGTTCTTGGAGGCATTCGAAGTGGGCCCGTCTACCTCTTGGGTGTCCCCTCCTGCCCACACCCTGGTGGACCTTATTGCCACCAGGGCATGGAAGGAACCGGACACCGTGGAGCCAATCCCCAAAAGACCAGACCGCATTCTTAGCCACCCTGCAGACCGTGCCCACTGGAGTAAGGGGCCTCCTGTAGATGCCATGTTGATGGCAGCAGCCACCAAGAGGGAACTCTGTCAGGAGAGTCCCTCAGTCCATCCTCCGAGCAAGGAGTCTCAGATGATGGACCGCTTGGGGAAGCGAATGTTTAGTTCAGCGACCTTCTCGGTGAGGGCGCTCAACTACTTGGCACATGTTATCAGGATGCAGCGCGATCTTATTAAAGAATACACTGCATCCCCCCCAGAGTCCATGTCGGAGGAGGACAAACTTTTGCACTCCCCCCGTATGGCCACTCTTTGGTCCGTGACTAATACCTCTATGCGGTTGCTGTCCCATGCTACTGAGGGAGCCACTAGAGCTGCAGGAGTACGCCTAGTCACGAGATGCCAGGCCTGGCTCTGACATTGCGATTTCACGGAGCCCTTCAAGGTGTCCTTCGCGAACGCCCCTTTTGATGGTTCTGCCCTTTTTGGCAAAACAGTCCGCGACACCTTGAACCAGAGCGAGAAGGACGGGAAGACGCTGTCTGCCGTTGGAATCCACTTCTCTGTGCCCCAGAGGCCCTACTCTAGGAACCAAAAGGGCCAGAAGAAGATGTGGTTCCGGAAGTCGCAGCAATCCCAAGCCGCTCCGGACAACCAGTCCTTCCGTGGCAGAGGAGGATAGGGAGGACGCCGCCCCAGGGGCAGGGGGGCTCCCAGGAACTTCAGGTCCAGAGAACCTTTCTCTGAACGGCCCGCGCAGCAGCCCTGAAGGGTTGCCTGACTGCTCCACTCTGGAGGCAGTCAGGGGACGTTTTCGGAGCACCTAGCGGCATGGGAGTCCATAACATCAGACCGCTGGGTCCTCCGCATTATATCCAGAGGATACAAGATCCCCTTTCACTGCATTCCAAAATTAAAATCCCTCCCTGACGTTCCACCCGGTCAGTGGGAGGCCGCTTCGGCAGAAATTGGCCATCTGCTGGGGAAAAGAGCCATCCAGCCCATCCCCCCAGACCAGATCGGATCAGGGTTCTACTCCAGGTTCTTTTTAGTGCCAAAAAAGACTGGGGACCTACCTGTCCCTGCTAAACCTGGCAGTTCCCAAGGAGAAGTTCCGGATGGTCACCTTACAATCCATCTTTCCCCTTCTGGGAGAGATCCACTGGATGTGCTCTATAGACCTCCAAGGATGCGTACTACCACATACTAATGGACAGATGTTCCAGGAGGTTTCTTCGCTTCCGGCTGGGAGCCAGTCACTACCAATTCAGGGTCCTTCCCTTTGGTCTCACCACAGCCCCCAGGGTGTTCACCAAAGTACTAGCAGTGGTTGCGGCCCACCTGAGGCTTCAGGGGGTGCAGGTCTTCCCGTACCTGGACGACTGGCTTCTTTCCGCCCCAACAAGGCATCTACTATCATTGGCGCGAGACTCCTTTCTTCATCTAGCTCCCCGTCTGGGCATCACAATAAACGTAGAAAAATCCAACCTGGCCCCTACTCAGTTGATAGATTTTATAGGTGCCAGGTTAGACACGAGGGAGTTAAGAGCCTTCCTCACAGCCGACAGAGTTCAATGTCTGCGACTCCAGGTGTGGGCCATCCTCCACTCCAGCTCAGTTCTGGCGGAATTGGTCCTGAGGGCTCTAGGGTCCATGGTGGCAGCAATATCTCTTCTTCCACTCGCCAGGCTCAACATGCGGGTCCTTCAGTGGACACTTCAAGTTCAGTGGTCTTATCTTACTTTACCTTTGCATCATCCCATTGTGATCAGCAAGGCTTGCAAGCGGTCCCTCTTGTGGTGGCTCCACTCACAGGATCTCCACGAGGGCCGCCCCTTTTGCACTTCTCCTCCTCTCGCCACGGTGACCACGGACGCCTCCCGCCTCGGGTGGGGGGGGCATTTTGCAGGCCGGATGGTCCAAGGCATGTGGAATGACTCGGAGACCTCCCTGCATATCAATGTTCTAGAGATGAGGGCAGTGCTCTTGGCGTTGCGAGCACTTCAGGCTTTTCTTCCCCTGGGAACAATTGCAATTCAGTCAGACAACATGTCGGTGGTCTGGTACATCAACAAACAGGGGGGAACCAGGTCTTATCCCTTATGTAGAGAAGCCATGAGAGTGTGGGAATGGGCGATCTCCACCAACCGCTTTCTCATTGCAACGCACATTCCGGGTCGGTCCAACATCCTTGCGGACAAACTCAGTCGCACCATTCTCTCCCCGTACGAGTGGTCTCTCAATGCTCAAGTAGCGAAACATATCTTCGCACAGTGGGGAACTCCTTGTTGCGATCTCTTTGCATCTCCCTTAAACACCAAGTGCGACAGTTTTTTCGCTCTAATCCCTCCCACGGGGGATTCCCCGAGAGACGCTCTGGTGCATGCTTGGCCTCCCGGTCTTCTCTACGCTTACCCCCCTTTGCCTCTGATGCTCCAAGTTCTTCAGAAAGCCTCTCGGTTGGGGTGCAGAATGATCCTCATTGCCCCATTCTGGCCTCGACAGATCTGGTTCCCTTTCCTAGGGTCTCACTCGGTGAATCCACCTTGGATTCTGGATCCCATTCCGGATCTGATATCGCATCCATCGAACCTACCAACTCCGAATCTGGACAACCTGAAGCTAACGGCTTGGCTGCTCCAGTTCCACTCCTAATTAGGACTCCCGGTATCTCATCTCCCGTTAAGGCCATCTTGGTAGCTGCTCATAAACCATCTACCAGGAAAGTTTACCGCAGTAAATGGAAACTATTCTCCATTTGGGCGGAGCGGCAAGGTCTAGATCCCTTCACGGTTCCCCTTCCTCTGGTGCTAGACTTCCTAACCACTCTCTTTAATGATGGTGCCAGTAGTTCCACAGTCAAAGTGCAGCTTGCAGCCATTTCTCACTATCATGTTGGTCATGACTCTGGACCACTTATGTCTGCCAAATTGTGTAAAATCTTCCTTAAAGGCACCTTTCTCCTTAGGCCCCCTGTCAAGCAAGTGGTTCCTCCTTGGGATCTGTCCTTGGTTCTTCAGGCCTTGACCGCTCCCCCATTCGAACTTGCGGCCACAGTAGATCTTAAATTTTTATCCCTCAAGACTGCTTTCTTAGTGGCCATTACTTCGGCCAAAAGAGTTTCGGAACTTCAAGCCTCATCTTCAAAGCCTCCTTACTTGGTCTTCCATCTGGACCGCGTATACCTCAGGACCAATCCCTCCTTTCTTCCTAAGGTAGCTTCAGAAGCAAACATTAATCAGTCCATTAACCTCCCTGTTTTCTTTCCTAAATATCAGAACAAGGGTGAATACAAGCTGCATTCCTTGGATGTTCACAGGCAGCTTCATTTTTATCTTAACAGGACAGCTGGACAGCTGGTCATAGGCAATCTGACCAGTTCATTTCCTTTGCCAAATTCAATCTGCGTAATCCAATTTCCAAAGTGTCCTTGTCACGCTGGATTTCGCAGTGTATTCTTCTAGCTTATCAAGCCTCTGGGAGGCCCGCACTGGAGGGAGTCCATGCCCATTCAACCCGGTCAGTTTCTACCTCAGCGGCCTTTAAGGCTAGGATTCCTCTGGATGACATTTGTTCAGCAGCCACTTGGGCTTCATCCTATACCTTTATTTCTCATTACAAGCTGGATATCACATCTAGAGGTAGAGCATCCTTTGGCTCCGCGGTGCTCCGGAATATCCTTCCATGACAGCCGCCCAAGATTCAGGTAGGGGACTCTGTCCCACAGGTTGCAGACAAATGAATCTCCTACTTCAGATTTAGAAGTTATGTACTTACCATAACGTTCCATCTGAGTAGGTGGATTCATTTGTCTGCAACCATCCCGCCCTCCTATCCCCCTGGCCTTGTCAGTTTCCTGCATATTATATGTTGCCCCTTTCCAGGGTATTTTGATTCAGGGCAAACTTGATCTGAGGTCATGTAGGGAGAGCAGGGCATTATGGGTGAGGGGAGGAGCTAGGAGCTCGGATCCATAGCTGGTAAAACCATGCCGGTTCGGATCCGATATCGGATCCATAACCCACAGGTTGCAGACAAATGAATCCACCTACTCAGATGGAACGTTATGGTAAGTACATAACTTCTAATTATCCCTACCACCAGAAGCATTCTGTGATTAAGGGACAGATGTTGAGAGCCACAAGGACAACACCCAGTTTTGATGACTTTTAGAATGTCACATATTGAAAGACATATTTTTGAGGCATGGCTATCCTACTAGTAATCAGAAAGAGGAGGAATAATAATTATGTACCCCAACTGGTAACTCATACTAGTCCTAAAACACTATCCTTAAGCTTAAATATGCAGTTGGCTATTGCTAGTGATTTAGGCAATAGTCACAATGTTACAGATGATAAATCTGGTGACTGGTTTGGGGGTGCTTTTTTTTTACAACTTATTGTACTGACAGTGATTATATGGCTTCTATTCTATCCAAGAACTGGCATATTTTATCGTCCAGTAAGGATGTTTATGAAAAACTGGGTGCCCATCTAAAAATTATATATAAGTATGGCCATAGCATTAAAATTAACTTTGATACTATTTCCTTCAATAAAAAAGACACCCAAGGTAACATGTCTAAATGTGGGGCACATAACCACACTTGTGTTAATCTTAATTGTCCCCTCTTTAATTTTAATGGCAATTATAATTGCCATATGTGGGGCATAGTTTATATAGCTGTTTGCTATCAGTGCCCTGAATTTTATATTGGCAAAACCCCGCGCAAATTAGCATTTATAAGCATATGTATGAAATCAGTAAACAAAAGCCCACCAATACCTTAATTAACATTTGTGTAGTTACAAAGATCACAGGCTTGGCTTTTTATTTTAGAACAAGTTGAACAGTCCAAGAGGTGATCCTTGGACTGTAATTGTCAAACAAAGAGAACTGTGGTGGCAGCTTTACCTTAATGCTTTAGTGTTTCCTGGTCTAAGTGACATCGTCAATATCAGTAGTTTGCTCAAAATGAGGGCATTTGAAAGGTAATGATATCAAAATGTTTCATAAAATATGTTTTATTTTAGTATGGTGACCTGTTTAAGCATCTGACAGTATTGGTATGTTATGCTATAATTCATTCATCATTTTTTAACTGCCATATGCTATGTCTTTAAAAGTATAATTGCTAGTATCACAAGGTTAAGTAGGGGACATATTTAATTCATTCATGTTGCGGGGAATTCATCTGAAAAAGTCTGTAACGTACTACCTAAAAGCACTTATTTTTATTTTTTTATTTGTGACTAATTATCACTCCAGGAGTCTGTACCTGCTATTCATTTTTTTTTTTTTATTCAACTGTACTTTCATGTTGATTTGCTCAAACAACTACTCCCCAACAGGAAACATTTAATAAATGTGTTCCTCAAGGGTTTGACTTTGGCACATCATCTTTCCCTCTGATCTCACATGAGATCTTCTACAGACTTACTGTGAAGTTTATATTGATGACAGCAACTTTACCAGTGCCAGCAAAAATATCAATATTGTAACCACAAGCCTTCAAGAAGGTATCAAAGCTATCTGGCGCTGGCACCAGAGTAACAAACTTATAGTTAACACTCTCTAAAGAGTAATGTTATGCTTTTTGGAACTCCACAAAGGCTGAGAAATTCCCATGGGCTAAGCTTTTACTAAAAAGAAAAAAGTATTTTCGTCTTGCCCTTGATGAGAATCCCACTTTCAATAAACATTGATTCGCTGCGGTGACCCATAATGGGAGCAGCGGAAAGGGGGAAGAAGAATTCTGAAACCAATAAAGTCCTTGTGCAGCTGAAAAAATCCTACAGTATCTCAAATTTCCTTTCCCTTGAAGTCGTAAATGTTCTCCTCTCTAGACTAATATACTCTCCCAGTCATAGCTCTTGGCTCCTCCCACAGTACTAGTATTCTTCAAATTACTGAAAATAAACTTCTTCCATTCATACATCTTGGCAGTAACAGACAGCACCTCTAGAGTAAAATTAAATAGGTCCCTGAATCTGCAAGGGCCACATTTCTCCTTGGCACTGTTGTCTTTAAACTTCTGCATAAAAGCTACTACCCACCACTGCTCAACTAAGTCTTCCTCAGAACTCAAACGTCCACCCGCAAAAACAGTTCTGGTATATAACTACCAAGGCTTCCATTCTCTCCATTTGTGAAAGAGCTTTCGCTAAAATTGCTCTTGCCACATGGAACTGCATTTCCAATTATTTAAAAGATACAGAGCAACCTATTAAATTTAAAAAGTCTATAAAAGAATATCTCTTTAGACACTTCTTGCAAATGCTTTATCTCATCTATCTGGCTATATAATTCTTTACCTCTCAGCACTCACCTCTTTTATGTTACTTTCCTCACTACTATTTCACTTCTTAGAAACTTTGCAATAAAACTAGCCTATTTTACTCCTCCTGTCTCTCCTCCCAATTGTACAACTCTCCCTTCTTTTTAGCATTTCCTCTAATCACAAGTTTGCCATACTTATTGGTTTTGAGCTCCCATTAGCTTTGAGTTCCTGTGCAAAATTTTCATTCTCAAGCCCTCATATTCCACCACTAAACTGCCTGCATCTCCCTAATAGTTACTGTGGCTACATAACTATAATTTCGTCTCACTGTGCACTACATTATTTTTCTTCCTGCTTTGTGTCTTTTTGGTTTGCCTGTTTTAAAAAATAAATACATTTAAATGGCCAGTCCCCACTGCAGAGACTTACTTTTCTTCATTGCTCTATCTATCTATCTATCTATCTATCTATCTATCTATCTATCTATCTATATCCACACTTTTTAACTCCATATCTTTTTATCAGTTGAGATTTGATTTAAGGGCTTATATCCCGCATTGAAGAATTTCCTTATTAGCACATCATCTATAGCCTTGCTTTCAGTTAATAACTTGTTCCCAACATTTAACACAAAGTTACTATTGATTTTCCTTAAGCCTGTGTTTTGTGATATGCTTAAGATACTGTATTATCAGTCTTAAACTTTGGCAGCTGGTATTCATATTTTCTTTTTGCATACCTTCTCTCTGTAGTTTGTTGCAATTTTCTTATACAAGAAAACTTTGGTTCTCCTTCCAAATCTTCCCTCTATCTTTCATAGTTTTGCTAAGTTTTCTTTCAAACTTGGATTTCTGTTTACTCCTATACTACTTCCATACTTTATATTTTGAAGGGATACAATTATTTATGGCTTCATTCTTATCAAATATGGTCTTCCATATCAGCCTGCCAATTCAAGTTCATTAATAGTGTATGTATTGCTTTGTAATCCCCAGTATAAAAAAATGCTATTTATTATATTGTCAAACAATTTATTTCTTTTGGTGCATATTCTACCAAATTATAAATTAACAATCATTAGCAAAGTGTTAATATTTACTGTTTTTGTAGTTGGCAAACCTAATGTCATGTAATGTTTCATTTGGAGCTGGAATAACTTTTATAGTTTAAGATGTAGCAGACACTAATGTAATGTCATTTATTTCATTTGGAGCGGGCATAACTTCTAGTTTAAGATGTAGCAGATGTTAATGTAATGTCATGTATTGTTTCATTTGGAGCTGGAATAACTTTTATAGTTTTAAGATGTAGCAGACAATGGTATTATTACTTATTCTGTGCTTCTGCTTCTAATATTTTTCTCCAAGATACAGCGAAGGACTTGTATAAAATCCAAATACTTTTATGTGTAAAATCTCAGTATCACAGGCATAAACTGTAATAGTTTTCTAATCTCTCTTATGCACATTATCAGTGCAGATAGAAGCACCATTGTCTCTATTCCATGCTTTGCAGTCATGAATTTCTTGACACACTTTTAGTTTTTATTGAGGCGTGTAATAATTAAACCAAACTTCTGTGAGATACAAGAATGTAATATGTGCTTTTTGGAATTGCTTCCATATTGTCAGTCTTGTTATTTAGACTTATAACATTACTGAGCAGGTGTTTTAATTCAAAACTGCTGATAGCCTTCTTTATAACCCGATAAGTTCTAATACCAAAAATGTCTTGATCATTCTTCCAGCTCAAGCCAATTAATTTTATTACCTTTGTATAGGTGAAATCTATTTCTATTGAATTGACTAATGCCATCAGGTGTATATACCAATAGAAAAATGTGAGAATACCCTGCCTGAACTTTCCACTGTATTACTATGCTATTGATGGGGCTAGCTAGTTTTACAACAATTGTTTCCCAGTCTTGGTGCTAGTTGAATGTCCAATTTGCTACACATTCCAGTTATTTTTTTTTTCAATTTCACATTTCTAATTCTCAATAAATGTTTTATTTTCTAATAGCATACTGGTTGTTTGATAAAATCATGAAAATACAATACCTTTTCCGCTGTCAAATATTCTGCAACCTCTCAGGGATGGTAGTTACTTTTTTCCTAAATCCTTTCAACATCAAAGCTCCAGTGATATTTGTTATGCATGTTGTAAAGTTCCAGTCAGCATCTCATTTTCCTGGTAACATTTTCTCTGCTGGTTTGCAAACTACCTTTTATGTCTGTAATACCCAATCCCTTCTCAGTGTCTTTTTCTGATTGAATGATTGTCTCTGTGTTTCTGTGTCCCTACCTAATGCTCTATATTTTAGTTATTGCTAATACTTACTTTTTTACTTTTCTTTAATACCTTGGAACAGTCCTTAAGTAGTACAGAACTAGTGTTTTCTATTTCTGGCTCAGTAGAAAATCTTCATATTTTCCCAATAGCTTTCATATAACTGAGTGTATTCACAATCCTTCTAATTGTTTGAATTTACAACTCGCCCCAACTGAGGTAGATGTGGCATTGTTTTCTAACTCTACATCTCCAATTTCATCATTTGTGTTTGTGTTCACCATATTAAGCTCCTCTGTCTGCATTGATTTGGTCACATTGTTTTTTATTTATTTTTTTTGCATTCTCAGAACCTCATATCACTTAATGCGGCAAGTTCATTTATTGCTTATCTTTGTAGAGCTATTGAAAATTGAAATGCTGCTTGCCAGGATTTCACAGACTTTACATTTTTGTAAACATCACCTATCCAACATGTATCTTGTGCAGCATTTATTAAACTGCTCAGTACTAACACTAGGGTGTTGTAGTTATCAATTAAGACAGTGCAGTTTGTCTTGCTTTTTGGAAATTGTAGTTCTAAAGCCTCCTACTACTCTAAATGAAACACCTCAAGGAAAATGTTATCTGGTCAGCAATATCCTTATCCTAATAAACTTCAAACAAAGATTCAGAGACTCCTCATTAACTTCTCTACACTCTTCAAGCTTTTC
Source organism: Protopterus annectens (assembly GCF_019279795.1). Taxonomy (NCBI): domain Eukaryota; kingdom Metazoa; phylum Chordata; order Ceratodontiformes; family Protopteridae; genus Protopterus; species Protopterus annectens. The sequence continues at coordinate 782,790,392 of NC_056748.1, read as the reverse complement.
ATGCAAAGATGCACAAAGTGTATTTTGCAATCTTCATATCAGGGCGCCTGCTTTGCTTACATATACTCCTAAAGTGTCTAGGAGCCCCATGCAAATGCATCAAACAGCAATTTAAGCATATGTAAGAACAATGTGCATACAAATGCTTCCATAGTCCCTTGGATTTGGGAAGTGCTGCTGGCAGAACAGTCCTGTTTGGGTAGTGCAGCAGTTAGCATTGTCACCTCACAGCAAGAGGTTTTCCAGTTTGGTTCTCAGCTAGGGTGCTTTCTGTGTGGAATCTGCATGTCCTGTCTGCATTTCTGTGAGTTTTCTCTGGGTGCTCTGATTTCCTCCCAAATTCTAAAGACATGCATCTGGAGTGTTTCTCCCTGAGCCTCTGCTAAAAATGGACTCTGTCCCAGTCTGACTTTCCCGGTAAACAGATGTTAAATAAATAAATAATAAAATATATAAAAATTAAAGCACAGAACAAAACATACAAAATGGTTTATTTATACATTCAACAGAAAGGAAGAACTTCTTTGCTTTTAAACTGGAGAGTGGGTAAACCATAATGAGTTATAGTCACTGCTAGCTTCATTTTGAGAAAAAAAAAACAAATTGCATTTACAGGACATTAGACAACCCGTGCAAGTTTGTTATCTAGCTTAGATACAGCAACAGTAGCATAATACCTTGTAGGATCTCAGGATTTTGGGTAAGGACAACAATTTTTTTATGTCGGGAGTATTCCTTCTCCAGCCTCTCCAGGATTAAGAACCAGTAGATTTTCTTCCATATCATCATAATCTCTTCATTTATACTGGTCTGTCCATGAATTTTGGTTGAGAGTCTTCTATCCCACTCCGTAGTCATCTAGAATCTAGCATTCTGCATTGCTAATGCTCTTAATATGAAGCTGAAGGCTGGCTGCTTCCAGATAGTTACCTAGGAAATCTGCCTCCTTCTGAGTTTGCCTTTCTGCATGGAATGCTTTGTATCTGTCTTCAGTAAACTGCATCCTGGAAAATGCCATAAAGTTGTTGTGTATGCAATATGTAATAACTGAAAGTACTGCTCAGCTCCTATGAATACCCACTACCTGCAAATCAATGAAGGCTTTCCATGAAGTCTAAAGAAGCTATTTGAAAGTTAGATGATAAATTTGAACCCTGTGCTTTATTGTGTAGATTCAATTAAGCTTGTATTTTGACTGAAGTGTAAATAGAGTCACATACTTTAAATGTTCTCAGATCTCAGAAAGTAATACTTAGGTTTGACATTCTTACAACACCAGCATGAGTCACTGTTCCTGAAATAAGAAGAAAAAAAAAACACCTCCAGAAATCTTAGTAGAATGTCTGTTTAATGAAATTCACAAAAACATGTTCTGCTCTTTCCTCTACTGAGTCACTCAAAACTTTTTGTAAGTAAAATATCCACATTTAAAATGCCCTCGATCAGTCACATGTAACCAACCAATCCAAACAATATATAAATGTTCAAGTAATTAGATCTCATTTTTAAATAGGGAAGCACTGAAACTGTTGAAAATCTTTTTTACATAGACATACTGAATTGTAAATCCATTTGTGTAAACAATCATGTGGTACCAGTGTGAAGAACTAGTGTATAATGCCCTACTTTATTCCTTTTCTGAGGTGCAAGCAGTTGCCTCTTTATCTCACTGCACCAAGGGAGAAATAGTGTCACCCAGTCAGAAGTGAGAGACGTTGACAAACTATTCGTACCAATCTGCCTCAGTAAAACACACCACACCAAATGGCATTTGATGACTTTTATTAAAATTTTCTTAAACATAACTTTATTGAACAGCATTCTTAATTTATTAAACACAATATGAACATCCCTGTAACCATTTACCAGGGCAGCATCTCCCTGCTCAACCTGCCAGAAGTAAGCAGTGTTGCCACCATTGCTCGCTTACTCTTACTTATCGAAGCAGTGTCCCACCACTCACTTTAATCCCCCAGACTCCTTGAAACCAACACCAGATGGGGAACAGAAGAGGAAAAGCCTGACCCTCTTCTCCACCTACTAGCCTGGCACAGACTGTTCCCACTCGCTTTCTCTAAACCCTCTAAAAACAAAGCCAAGTATACATTAAATAAATCCAACCTGAACTCACTCAGGTGCACACCATCCTTTGTGAACCAAACTTGGTCCCTGTCATCAAAGCCCCTATGCTCTATGGTATGAATACCCAAATTAACCAGTTGCCTCACCAGCCTAAAATTAACACAGACGAGCTCGCTCTATATCCATAAAACTGTCAGCATTTCTCCAAAATAAATGTAGTAATATTTCAGACCACACAATACACATACTTGGATAAATCCTCTTTAAAGTAGGTAAATACACTAATATCCTATATACCAGCTATCACTTTGGAACTGCTCCTGAATTGTTACCTGACAGATGAACCACTAAAACTTTTGGAAGCCCAATCCATGATTGTATGTCTACAAAATTCTGCACAACCTGATGCCATCTGAGGCCTCTGATAGCATGCTGTATGTATGACTCTCCACCCAAAGAGATGTAAACCCAGCTTGCTGCCAGCCAGTCTAACTGTAGCCCGCTCCACCGCCCAGTGAATATAGGAATGACCCAGAATGACAATCTCTTTTCCCAGAGAAAAGAAAAATTAATGAAACAACTAACTTGACAAATTATGTAAGACAAAAATACATTTGAAGACCAATGACCCACCTCCTTAACATCAACTGACTTACCTTCCCTTGCTAAATCAGAAGCCCTTCCAATGTGAAAGGAGTGAGCGGAAAATCTCTGTCCTGGAAAACAAACACACTGAAAAGCCCTCCTCATCACACATACAAACTGATTACCCATTATCACCTTACTCCGTAACGATGGAAAAAAATAGATCATGAGGATTAACAGCATGAGTCCACAGTAATCTCCTAGCCCAATCCACTGGACACAACTAGTCATTACTGTTCTTTTCCAGAAGTGTCTGTATGCCCCTCTACATCTGCTCCATCTTACATCTACACAACCAAATCTGAATTGAAGCAGAAAATACTGTCACATCTTGCCAAACCACTGACCCTAACCATACCTCTCAACTTCCTAGAGCAACAAATCTGGACAAAGCCATAAGTAAAAGTGAGATGGACGCTGAAAAATAGGGACAGTTTTTAAATATTGCTCCTACAAACTTAGAAAGTTGATAGGATAACAGGTTTTGTATTAGAATGCATTTTCTGAAGGGTAATGAAGTCTGAAGCTTAAATCTCTAACATTATTTTCTAACTTCAGTCTTCAATGATTTGCCACTAATTTGCCAGAAAACCACAATTTTATGAAAAACAGATCAAAAATATGAGGCAAAAATCTGGATATTCTGTGAAAATCTGTACAGTTGAGAGGTATGACCCTAACGACACTGACAACCTAAATGCTCCATGATGCATCATAAAGACATCATCACCCACAAGGACATCATCACCCACAAAGTATAATCCTCTGAATCACCAGTCACCAAAGCCAAACCCCACAACAAAACCTTCAGAACCTGTCTTGTCAATGGCCACTGTCTGTCCATCTTAACACCGGCAACTCTACTCCATCCCTTCAACATAGGAGCCACTATCGAGGATTTAGTAAAATTATGCAGTCGCGACACCCACACAAATATATTGATAGGTGCCAGATCCACCTTAACTGACTGCACAGCCTTAACTTGCACCCAAGCCCAAACCAAGTATTGCAATAAGAATACCTCTGAGCAAACCCCTTCTTCTAGGTGGCTGCAAAATAAATTTATCAAATTCATACAATGCCCTACAATATGTCTCCCTTGTAGAAGTTGCCCAAGACTGCTGCATCATCTGTCTAGTTACTTCAGTCCAGTCTGCCGCACATTATCTGGCAACACCACCAGTTCACCTGCAGTCTCTAGAGCTAGCTGCTGGAACCTGGAAAACTGAAAATGAGACAAAACTGTCAGCAATCCCATTCCTAGTGTCTGCCAAGTGCATTCCTGTGAAAGAAAAATTAATCACCGAACTCTGCAAAACCGACTTTCGTAATACTAACAAAAGCAATTCAGATTTTGCTGTCTCTAACAGTAAAACTTGTACCACTGCCATATTGTCCGAATGAAAAATTACCCTCTTACCATGCAACAGCCTAGTAACCTACCTGCACACTGCTACCGCTCCACCAAGTTTTTCAAAATCTCCTCCCTCCCCAGCACTGAAAGGAAATTCTTACAGACTGAGCCATTCCCCTCCCAACCCTCAGTTTTAATCGAAAATCCCCCAGTAAATCCTGTAATTAATTCCTCGGCAACTGCCCAATCAGGAAATTGCTTGAGCATGTGCCACTATGTCCTCACATTAACAGGTGAATGCGCACATCTTCCTCTCTACCCCAGAAATGACACTCCTTCCCTTTGCCCATGAAAATTCCCCCATCCTCAAACTTTGAAATTCCTAAAATGAAGAATGTAACATTTCCCACCTCTGCCGGAAATTAACCTGGGTTTCCTTCTTGACGACCACACTGCACGGCTGCATGTTCTCCTGCAAACTTTGAACAAATTTGAGAACCTGCATATGCCACCCACAAGCAACTACCCGCATCACAGGCCTAGCACACTCCCACCCCATTCCCCACCTAACTTACAATTATTGCTAGCAGTCCCAAAGCTATCCATCATGGTGGCTAACCAGATGTCAGGGTGTCAAGCTTCCAAATGCAGCGACTGATTCACCACTTTTTGCTTACAAAACCACTGATCATACCACAACCAGGCATTGCACCTTATGGATTGTGAGAAAATAAGCCAGAAGTGTTAATGTCAGGAAGTCATCCTTTTCCAACTCGTATAGTACATGAAACTGAACACTCACTGTCCCATGTTCTAGCTCACAACTTGCCTATTCTCCATCCCAAAGCTACTAAAGTCACTAGAAGATCTTTGCTATTCTGCTTCCATCAAGCATTGAACCCACTCAGCATCAATTAACTCATCCTTCCAGATCTTTTCTTTAACCAACACCAGTATGTGAGGTCAGAAAGAGCCCCCCTTTCACTTGATCTAAGGCCTGAGTAACCAATTGCCCAGTTGGATCCCGAAATCCAAACCCACCTCCTGCTGTTGTAACTCCACCCTAAACTCCCTACAGCCAACCCTAAGCTACTTTCCCCACTGAACATTTTCCCTTGGAACTGCCCACCTTCACTAAACCTCTCCTGATTCCCTACAATGTTTATCCTTCCCCAGGTTACTGAAATGACTCCACTTGCTTGCCTACTTCTGGGCTAGTCCCAAACCACACCAAGTATGACATGTCTACCTGAACTCCAAACAGTATATCCTTATCTGTGACTGCATTGTGCACAGTTCTGGTGGTTGGACACTCCTCTGTGTCAGTATCCATTGACTGGCATGCTTTCTTCCCTTAGGCCATGACCTGGTCTTCGCTACCTGGCCTCTCCTCTTCTGTTTGGACGCACTGGGTTTCCATTGCCACTGTACAAACACCAGTTGTCAAATCCCGAAAGAACTCTTTTACCTGCGAGACAATGGCCACCCATCTCTGCCTCAACCTCTAAATACCTACCATCTACAAAAGAACAAGCAACATTAAGAGCTTTGTCTATAAAAGACAAAAAGAAAATAAAATAAATAGATTTGTATACACATGCAACTTCCATCAAGTCACCTAGCTAGTTAAAATACACAGTGCCATTGACTCAAAAGCTTAACCTGCCAGCATTAAATAATGTTAAATCTGGTCTATCCTGCAGCCAGAGATCATCTTACCCAAGCTTATCTTACCTAACCTGGACCCCCATCTATCCATAAACTGTACCTTTCTCTCTCAGTACCCCCCCCTTTTTTATTTTTTGTAATCATGACGCTGCCCACACATAGTCAAACCCTGACCCATGTAGTTCTCAATTAAACTACTTCTGTCATTATGCAAATGTAGTTGCGCCTTTTCTCCTATTTTTTTTTTGTTTTTGGACTTCACCAGGGCTGCGCACCCATACCCCATAGGTCTACACCAATCAGGGACAAATCCCCACAAGAATCGGAGACAAATCAAGAAATAGCCAGGGACCATCAGGGACAGTTTTATAACATTAGTAATATTAACTAAAGACATTGCCAGAATAAGATGATGCGATTTAATGAGCCCTTGAAAGTTAAAGAAGCCTGTAACAGTAAATGCTGCCATATTCTGACTAACTCACTCGTTTCCCCCCAAACATCCCCCATTTACTAGGGATTAAGAGGAATAGACGCACAATTGAGTCCTCCCTGAAAACAGGCCCATTTGAGAGGTGTGCTGCACAATACCCTCCTCTATAAGCAGCAAGGGACTCAATGTGGGCAGCAGTATGAAAGTCTGAAAAGGGGTAAGTTTTAAAGTGCAAATTCCAAAACCTTCTTGAAAACCGGGACAACTAAGAGGAAGGAGCACAACCTCGAATTATAAACATCCCTCCTCAGCGCTCCAACAGCTGCCCAACTTACTGGCATCACCTAACTACAGCACCATCATCCCATACGTAATACTCTGTATCTTGCGGTATTTTACCCTCTCTCCTGTTTCAGTGTTTTTTATATTTTTTTTATTAATAAAGCCAACAGATGCCTAACTGTCAGCCCACTAATATAAAGGGATGATGGTCCGTTTCCTTTTTTTTTTTTTCCACGCTGACTGAGACATGATATATCAGAACAGCACAAGTAGCACTGTTAAACAAAACCGACCAATAATGGACCACTCATCTGCCCAGCAAAAGCTCACCCCTTGTGCCCTCCCCCCAGATGGTTAACTCACCGCACATGCATGGTGATCAACCATTATTCACGGGCACCTTGTGGCTCTTCAACATATCTCCTGCACTGGAGAATCATCCCAGAAACAGAAAAAGCTACTTCGTAACCACTAACACCAACAAAGATAAAAGGATGTCCACAAAACCTGCAAACAATACCACTGACACAAGAAAAGACTACCATGACATCAACTAAAAAGGGGGAATAATAACCCAAAACTGAGCCTTTACCCGCAATGAAGGGAACATTAACCATGTCTAGAGGAAAACAGTTTTTAGTACTTAATAAATAAGCATCTATCCAGGCATGTCTAAAATAAGCATCTATCCAGGTATGTCTATGGGTCAGCTCTCAGTGTTTTCTCCTGTCTATCTGATGAATCTGGGCATCTTGGGTCAATGCAACAATTGCCTCATGTACACAGACAACCCTCTTCTCCTACCACCCAAAACTACAACCTGTGTGAGATGCACTTATATAGCCAAACTGGAAGCAAAGCTCTCTTCACCCAAGACTGGACTAGACAGTCAAGAGGAGAGGGTAAATACTTGCATCACACTGCACTCATCACACAGTCTCTCAAAACCTACACCACCAAAACACACGCCTACATTCATGGAGGCTCTCAATAAAAATCTGTGCAAGCAACAGAGACCTACAAAGCAGAAACACAAGCAACCTATAGCCCCCAACACAACCCAAATGACACATAGCCCACAAACTCAATGTGCCACCAAACCACAGGCCATAAGGCATAACAACGTACCCAACACTCTAGTCTTTGGTGACTCTATAGTCAGGCACAATGATGTTCCACTCACCAGGCTAAACAAGGAGAAAGTTACTGTCAGCTGCCTGTTTGGTGCCAGGATCCACCACATAACGCATGCACTGGGTCACCCCACAAGTACAAATATGACTTGTCCATGTTGGTGTGAATGACCTGAGACATACCTCCCTGGACTACATGAAAAGTGACATAGAGGAGCTCTCCGATCTTGTAGCTCAGGCAGGTATGACCTGAGTAGCGTCATGCTATCACCCAGAATGATACCACAGTACAAGGACAAAATGATTGACTGCAACAATTGGCTAAGCTTCTGATGTCATTCTAAGGGGATCCAGTATCTGTCTGCCTGGGATGACATGATCGACAGACCACGATGCTTTGCCAGAGATGGCCTGCACCTGTCACCCTTGGGATTCCAGATACTGGCTAAGGCTCTTGCCACCTCTATAGTGCCTTTTTAGGGCAAGGTTCAAATGACAAATTCACCACCATAACAAGTACAAGCAAGCAAAATCTGAGGGTAATGCTACTCAGTGCTAGAAGTCTAAACCTCAAAATGCATTCACTTGAGGCACTCCTTAAAATGGAGAACACAACATCCGTGCACTCCTTAAAATGGAGAACATCAACATCTGTGCAGTGACAGAGACCTGGCTCAAGGCTCCAGAGAGCACCCCTGCATTACCAGGCTGTAATTCATTACCACACCTTTCGCCACCTAACCTGGACCGAAACACTAAAGGTGGAGGCGTGTCCATATTCATTAAGGATATTCACACCTCCAGGCTAGTTGCTCAGCATAATGCATCTGAGATTATCCAAGTACAACTAAGTCTGGGTAAGACCGCAATCCAAATTGTAGCTTGCTACAGATCCCCCACCATGCTCCAGGATTTCCACTCCTCATTTCTAGATACACTGGAAAATATTAGGGTACAACCTAACACCCTAATAATGGGCGATTTAACTACCCCACCATTAACTGGGAAAACTACTCCTGTACCAACTCTTTTGCTCAAAGTTTTCTGGATTTCATAAATTCCAACGCCTTGGATCAACTTATCCACACCCCCACCAGGGGCAGCAATATCCTAGACCTGGTCATTACCAACATGGGCGAATGGTGTTTCACACCAGAGGTCAATTCCTCGTTGGTCAGATCCGACCACAAGCTAATCACCCTAGACATCCACATCTCACCCCCACCCCCCATTAGGGAAACCACTGTAAAAAATTTCTGCAAAGCCAACTTCATGCTTCTTAAGACAGAAGTGGCAAACTTCACGACACCCATGCAGACGGATAATAGAGGTACGACTGAATCCTTCACAAATGCACTTTTATAAGCACTTACACGAGTGCATGGATCATGCTATCCCTAACAAAACCAAGATGCTATCCCCCAAAAAAAGGAAGCCAATCTGGTGGTCCCCTGCCATGAACAAACTCTACAACAAAAGAAAGAAACTGCTGTAAAAGAGTAAAATCCCATGATTGGAGGAACTCCCTGGTCAGCCTCGTAAGAAGCTGAGATCCCTCATAAAATCCTCCAAAGCTAGTTACAAAAACAAAATTGCCACTGTTTCTAAAGACAACCACAAAGCATTCTATAGCTATATCAAGAATCTCAATGGCAACACTCGGATCTGCTCTCAGTTACAGCACAATTTCACTAAATATACAGAACCAACTGATATTGCCAACATCCTGGCAGATAGGTCCAGTGCTAACATTATCCCCCTCACCCTCTAAAGGGCCCATGTCTATACTGGAAGAATGCAAAGTTCCTGTAATTATGGCTGCACAGGTAAAAACCACACTCTCCAAAGCCAAGAACACAGCATCCATGAGACCTGACAGCATCCCAGGTTGCGTTCTACATGAACTACAGAATGAACTGGTACCCCACCTAAGTACCATGTTCAATCATAGCCTCACCTCAGGCTTTGTGCCCACTGAATGGCACACAGCAATGGCTATCCCACTCCACAAAGGGGGATCCACTATGGACCCCGGGAACTACCGCCCCATTAGCCTGATGATCCTGGTCTGCAAGGCCATGGAACGTATCCTCATGGAACTTATAAACAAAAACATTGGTAATCTCAAAACTCTGGACCCCACCCAGTTCGGGTTTGTAAAAGGCAGATCATGTCTCCTAAACCTGATAGACTTCTTTGAAGCAGTCACCAAAACAATAGATGAGGGTAAGGTGTGGTTCACACAGCCTATCTAGATCTCGCCAAGGCTTAACACCATCACCATCCCCTACTCTGGAATTATAGATAAACTCATTAAACTAAGTATAAATCCTTATGTCACAAGATGGGTTGCCAACTGGCTCACTGACGGAACCCACACTGTGAAAGTAGCAGACTCCAAATCTGACTTCAGACCAGTGACAAGTGGAGTACCACAAGGTTCAGTCCTGGGTCCTCTCCTGTTAGCCTGTACTTCAGAAAAGTAGATACCAAACACAGAAGGTCTTTGGCTAATGAAGTTCGCAGATGATTGCAAACTAGGAGCCATAATCGAAACTCCTAATGATGTGGATATCCTACAAAAGGGCCTCACTGAGACAGATGCCTGGTGTCAGAGCCATAACCTCAAGATCAGTGCCAAAAATTGTCATCCCTTTTGGTAAAAACTCTGTACCCATGAACTACCACATAGGCGGTAGTCTACTTAACACCAAAAGTGTGATGAGACCTTGGGACACAGGTGAAAATTAGTCTCTCTTTTGATAATCACATTGCCACAGTAGTCAGGAAATCCTTCTACATGGCACACCTCATCACAAAAGGTTTCTCATCCAGGAAAAAAGAGGTCACTGTTCCCCTCTACTTGTCGCTCATTAGACTCATTATAGAGTACAACTCCCCTTTTGGTATGTACCTCACAAGACATTTGCAACAACTGGAAAGGCCCCAGAAATACCTCACAAAGAGGATTACTAGCCTCAAACAGATACCGTACGCAGACAGTTTCAAAAAACTCCAGCTTTACTCCATCGCATATTGCCTACTCAGAGGCGATCTCTGCCTAGGCTATGTCAAACCCAGAGCTGTTGGACATGCTCCACTTAAATCTCAATCCCTCCGCACTACACGCTCTAGGGACCTAAACCTTGACACCACAATAAACAGAACATGCTGGAGGGATATATTCCTGTCCCAGAGACTTCCCATACTCTGGAACAAACTACCTATCTATATCAAACAAAGCTCCTCATTAGCACTCTTCAAGAAAAATCTTGATGGTTGGATGGGAAATAGGAAATTCGCCCTGGGGATCACTTCTGTGGCTCTGCTCTACAGGGGCACAGGAAAATAATTTTCTTGGGTGGCGAAAGCCAGGGTACCTTTTTGACTTGGCTTATATAGGCCCTAAGGCCAATAGCCTAGTACCTACCTATGAAACAAAGGAACCCAAGAAAGTCTAACTCACTGAGAAAACCATATCAGAGATGTTAGGAAAGTCTGTGAACAATACTACATTAAATTTCCCTTCAGACTAACAAACTTCTGTATGAAACTCATTGCAGAAAGACCAACTGAAAACCATGCATCCATAATCCAAATCCGCCATATTTGGTGATCTCCAAACAGACAACCAACTCAAAAGAAAAAAAAAAAATTATATAGTAACCTCCTCCACCATACCTACTAATATTAACCCAAGGCCTATCCATTCCAAAAGTACCTCCTAGTCATCACGGATGTAATCCTTGCAGCAGCAACAGTAAGATCACACCTAAATCTGATCCTTTACTCGGCTGCACTCACATAAAACTCCTTAAATCCTTTCTTACACTTCGCCTCAGCCCTTCCCTTTTTAATTTAACCCTTTCTTACCCACTGACCTTCCTGACATCCTTGCCCTAACATCTCTCCCCTCTACCCAGACCTTTAGATCCCCTTTTTGAACATCTCCCCTTAACCACTAAACACTGAAGCTGTCTCTGGACAGATTGGTTTGTTTCCAAACCTCATTTCTGCCTTGCTCTGCAGACTTCTTAAAAGTTGCAACAATTCAATATTTGCTTTTGACTTTAACATTAAGGTGGGCTACCTCTCATGCTGAGTTTTACAAATGATGCAGAAATTTTATTGGAGTTAGAAAGCAATAGCTGAATTTGACATTTCTATTAGGTGGATCATATTTCATCTCAATACCTTTTTACTATGTTTTTTATACCACTAAGCTGAGATATAATCATCTGACCAGACACCCAGAAGTGATACTATCCTAAAGTGAGTTATTTGGAAATGCAAATACCTTTGTTTCTCTAACAGTTTTTGAACGCAGTTAATTTAGAGCTATTTTTCAATTCTGAATATACAATGTTTCACTGCAGACCTGTGAGCTCCCAGTTTTAGCACTGCAGAAGTAAAGTCATGTGATTACCTTGTCACTAACAGTAGTACAGCCTTCTTCACTATATGTAGGCAAGATCTTGGAAGGAAATGGGAAATGTAAAGAAAATATGTAGAAAATGGAGCTGACTGGAGATCATTGAAGACTAATAATAAAATATTTCAGAGCTTCCGCAGGGAAGGACTGAATGAAGAATGTTAGCAGAATGCAACTGTACAACCAAATGGCAACAGAAAAAAAAAACATTTAGTTAATAGGAATTTGGAGGATAATATTGGGAAATAAGTACTGGGGGCTGAGAGTAGTGAGGAAAAGTTAATGCTGCAAGTCCTACAGGTTAATGATGAGAGGAGTGGACTGTTGGTCTGCACAGGAGATAAGGGTTCTGCAGCACAGAATTAGAGGTAGTCTTCATGAGAGTTTGATGGCCAAAAATTCAGTAATTTTGTATGTACATAAAAAGACAAACTGTGAGAAAAAAGAGAGCATGGAGAAGTATCTCCAGAGGAGGAAATCTTAATTAAACATTAAAAGCCACATCAGTACCATCTATGTTAAGGATAGCGTCAATGATAAAATACAGCTCTTTAAGACCTATTTATCCACTCCCAATTTCACCTTACTATGATGAGAACACTGCTTACTGAGACTTGTAAATTGTCTGTCCCTCAGATCTTCCAAACATCTTGGAGAAGGGGGGCATGACTTCTAACATTAGATGGAGAAAGTATTTATTTTTATTGTCACCAACAGCTTTCCTCTAGAGTTACCTAAACAGTGATGTCTTAGAAAGATACTGTCGTTGCCAAAATCTGGGAGCTTTTTGTTTCCATAAGGAACATACAGCTACTTGGAGTTCCAGCCATTTTGGTGTATCCCTATGTCTTCACTTGTGCATCCAATGATTTCATGGAAGACTGAGAAAGGAGATGCAGTTTTAGGGGATACTCTGCATACCTTCTGAAGGATAAAGCAGATTATCTACCAGCCAGTTCTCCTGTGCTTGAGCTACTGACCTCAGCAGCATAGGCTGATACCCTACAGAGTTACTGTACCTACAAACAGTAGGGTTATAGTTTCCAGAGTTAATTTACCTATCAACAGTAGGATAAGGAAGCCTTCTGAGTCAATGCACCTACAAACAGTAGGCTAATGCATAGCTCTAAACCTTCCATCTCCAAAATGAGGAACACTCGCCTTCATAATGTGGAACAAATGGGCAAAATGTGGAACACATACTAATGGCTTACTAACAACTTCAACTAGGAAGGTCATAGGATGGTTAAAAGATGCTGGTTTTACTTATAAAGAAGATCATTTAATAAATTACTATGATTAATTTCTATTTACCATGGATTTCACTTAAAACATCCTAACACTGAATGTGTGACAGACTCTTTCATTGTGGAACTTTGAGGAACATGAACTTTTTAAGCCCCCAAATGAGGTACATTCCTCGTAATGAGGTACACTTGAGAGGTATGGGCTAATGGGATCTTCAGAGTCTATGTTCCTACAAAGATATAGATCACTATTAGAATTCTAGTATCCTGATTTATGGGAAACGCATTAGTTTGATAACTATTTCAAAAGTCTATATGCAAGACAAAAGATTTTTAGAAGTAAGAACTTCAAAGTAGCAGCCTTTCAAAATGGATTAGAGTGACATGCATCTGCTTCTGGGGTTTTGCTCCAGTATGTAACTGAAAAAGAATTACTGATGACCCAAACAAACCAGATGAATAAAACCAAAGAATCTGGAAAGGGAGCATGGGATAATGTATTCATTAATTTGACAATGGTGGAGGTTTGCATAATGGTTTAGGTTTTACCTTACAGACTCCAGTGCAGGGTTTGATTCTCACATTTGAAATGGAAATTGACTCCACTTCAAATGGCCCAGAAGGGCAGTTAGCCTAGTACTTTCCTATGAATCTGTGGAGCAGCATGATTTCATAATACTGATTAAGGAGGCAGCTAAAAAAGAGAATGCTGATATTCTAATTCGTTACAGCAAAATACTGAATATGGTGTGTGGTAAATGTGACAAAACTGAAGCAAGAATAAAGTGAGGAGGGAAACAGTCCTGATGTTAGAAAGCTGTCAACATCGCAGATGCTTTTTCATAGACAAAAGACACTGCCACACCAGATTTTACAATAATTTAACACTGATTTTTCAGTCTGAATTATAGATTATGTTGACTTTAATCTGCTACTCCTCAATTTAAATTAAATGGAATCTTGCAAGTATCAGAAGAGTACACTGGGAACTAATTTTTAGGTATTTTAACAATTGTAACTGAATCAGATCAGTTTAAAAATATTGTTCTTTGATGATCCACAAACGTGATTAAAAAATTGGATTATCGTTTGTCAAACTTAATTAGGAAGTTGATAAATGGGATGTGAAACAGAATAAAACCAATTAAAACTGCATATCTGAAGAATGACTTGAAAGCGTGTGGCTGCAAGTTATCAATATAACCATTAAGAGATTGCAGAGACAGGCAAATGGGGATAAGTGTAGGGACTGGGTTGGAGAGGGGAACTGGATGGGAACTGGAATAGGGACAAAAATGATTTATCAGTGAGCATGATGCCAAAAGTATATAACTTTGTAAGTCTCTAGGAACCATGAAATATACATTAGCTTCTGAAACACTCAGTTTTTCAAACTGGAGCTACGATGTTTAAAATGTGAATCAAATATACACTTTTAAATATCTAGTTGTCCTTCGGACATAAAGGCCCAGATTGCAAAAAAAGTTGCTCTCAGTTTCTGAATGGTACTTACTATGTACAAGTGATTTACTTCACTGTATGGCAGGCATATCTGTAAACAGGCTTGCACCAGGGCTTAAAGATCAGCTCTTGGTATAAGAGGTCATGATCACTGAGAGGAAATCTTTTGGAATCAGGCCTGCAGTTAAATGACCATGATATTGCCTACCTTTATTCTGATCTTTATTCTACAGTCCTGCCCCTGGCTGTTGTGCATCCCTGGCTCCAGCGTTCGCACCATCTTGTGTTCCTGCCTATCCTGCTCTAACCTCCTGAATGTACCCTACCGGAAGTCCATGCTAAGAACCCACAAACAAGGAAAATTTAAATCAAAACCTAAAATCCCATCTGCTCCCAGCAAGGAATTTTCAGTGAAAGTATGTGTACTGCTTTAACCATTTTGTAATATTTAAAGGTTGTAGATAATGTCTAGTAGGTCGCAGCACGCTTCCCTGCCAGGATAGCCAGCAGCCAAAACTTCCCCTTTTCATGTCTGTTAAATAACCCTACTCTCCCCTACTCTTCCTATTATATCTATACCCCTATTCTGACTTACGATAGCTCCTTTCTTCCCCAACCTGATATTCCCCTACAAGGGACTTTGTTGCATCAAACTGACTGCCCACTAGGTGGCGCTCCTCTACCATCTTGCTGTCTCTACTACTTTTCCCACTCTTTACCTTATCTCACCTACTTAGTTCCTAGACATCTCTTCTACTGCTCCCTCCCTCACTATTGTCCCAGGATTACCTATCCACATTTCACTCTACAAACACCCCATCCCTATCCCTCATAAAGCTTCTTACCTTCTACTGTCATTCTTCTATATATCTAAAAACAAGTAATCTCCGTGGTATCCCCGAAGTCTCAAAACAACCCACTAAAGTGTAGTGGGTCTAAAAACAAAACAGTGTAAGCAACTTCTCTGTGTGGAAGATTTTCAGTCCATATATTTCTTGTTAATCACTGTATATTAATCAGATCAGACAATAGTAGTAGAAGTAGCGAACGTAAACTCGTCAAGTCAAAAAGTAATAGTAGAAAATATATAATTCTACAGTATTACTAAGTATTCGAAAGTAATCCAAGCAAGGCAGGCAGTCTGTTTCCAGTCGAAAATCCTTTATTAAGTACACAGACAAGCGATCCAAGTAAAACAAAAATAGAGTAATAATTTCCTCACAAGCTTTCTAAATATATATATACTTTTAAGTGTTATTGGTACACATGTTAAATTCACATCCCTTCCCCCATCAGTGTGAAATTCAAGCTGATCCTGCCCTACCTAGTAGCTGTCATAATAATATATAGCCCTAATGTACTTTAATGGTACATCTTATTTAACCAAATTATTAAACTGATCTGATTCAGTTGCACTTGTCAAAATACCTAAAACTTGGTTCCCAGTGTACTCTTCTGATACTTGCAAGACTCCATTTAATTTAATTGAGGAGTTTTGACTGGAAACAGACTGCCTGCCTTGCTTGGATTACTTTCGAATACTTAGTAATACTGTAGAATTATATATTTTCTACTATTACTTTTTGACTTGACGAGTTTACGTTCGCTACTTCTACTACTATTGTCTGATGTGATTAACAAGAAATATATGGACTGAAAATTTTCCACACAGAGAAGTTTCTTACACTGTTTTCTTCTATATATCTACCTACAACTCTACATCTCTGTCAGTCTTAACTTACTACACATCACTGCAAACTTACCTTCTGGCTCTCACACTCTACTGATTTTGTTTTTCCTCTCATTCTCCTTCCTTTGGCTCTTCCTGCTCCGTTCACCCTGCGGGCTCACTCCACTCCCCTACCCTGCCCTCAAATCCCACCCGCCCCCAACACCTCTGCATTTACTCCTCACATACGCCTCCCACCTATACCAATTAACTAATCATAGTTGTCTCCTTATTACCCCTCCCACTCTTACTCCCACTCCACTATACTTCACTCCTCTCTACACTTAAGTCTCTTTCTGTCCCCCTATAAATCATTATAACCCCATCTACTTCCTTAGCTCTCCTCCTCAAGTAGCCTGTTCACTTCCACTACATTTCTCCCTTCAATGCCCCCATTCTAAACATGCCCTCCCAAATCCTTTATACTATCAGTGTCCCTTGCTCCCTTCTTGTACTACTACTTTCTCTTTATTATGCTACTTCTTACTCTTCCAAAACACCCCTGTGCCTACCTTCTACTCAAACTATCCCTTGCACTCACCTGCAACCATTTCTATCCACTCACTTCCACAACATATCTTCCTCTCTTATTCCTCCTAACCTACTCTACCTATTCCATCCCAAACACTTCTCCACCACAACAAAAACTTTCACTCATAAACTACTGCTAGCCCCAAACAGCTTCTTACTACACAAACCTAAAAGGCTAAAAGTTATTCCCTGTAATGACCTAGCCTTATCTGGAGATACATCCCATCTCTGGCCCTTGCCTCATTACTAACAACTCCTTCCCTCTACCCCCTATTTCTCCCTCTGCAGACAACCCTTACCACCCTCTCCCATCTTCTTCTGCTTCCTCTCTTAACACCCTTAAGTTCTTCAGTATCAATGCCCAGAGCCTTCATAACAAAATACACCAAGTACAAGCTTGGATTTGCCATAACCAACCTGACATCTTAGCCATCTCTGAAACCTGGCTAAAACCCCATATTGCTGACTCTGAAATCTTACCTCCTGGTTTCCATATCCACAGAAGTGACCGATTTTAAATAAAAAAGGAGGAGGCTCTGTCCTAATCTACTCTAACCTTCTTTCCTTAATCCCTCTACAAATCCCAACTCTATAATTCAAAAATTCTGAACTAACAGCTAGTCTCCTACAATTAAATAAACATAAGAATATCTGCATTATCTCTCTATATATCTCCCCAGGTGACAACATTTCTACCCTTGAAAATATTCTTTACTGAGCCTCAACTGAAATAAAATTTGAAACCTACATTCTAGGCGATGTTAATATTGATTTGGAATAAAATCAACTCGCCTTCCCCCTCCCTAGTCATTAACCTCTACAACTTCAGCCAAGTAATCCACTCAACCACTCGTCCTAACAAAAACCACCCCCCCAGGATCCATCATTGACTGGATCCTAGTCTCCCAGCCAAACAAAATAATTCTCTCTGGCACTACCCCAGACACCTTTAGTGACCATCTCCCCGCTTTCAGAGCTCTGCTAACTCCACCCAATATCAACACAATTATATCCACACTCGTAATCTTAGCAACTTCAACCCCACAATTTTCTCAAACATTTTTAAACATATTAACTGGAAAATCCTAAACACTCTTCCTCTTGACAATGCTGTAGAGCATTTTAACTCTATCTTCCTAAATACTCCCAAGCCCCTCCAAGAAACAAACGAGTCAAAGCTAATTCTGCTCCTTGGCTGTCCAAAGAAATGAAAAAAATCATGCATCACAGGGACAAATCCTGGAAACTTTACCAGAAAAATAAAATTTCTTCTACCTTGTTCCAATACACCCAACTCCACAACCAATTAAAAAAAATAATCACCTTGGACAAAAAAAAAACTACTACAATAAACTTCAGTCCAACAATAACAAGAACCCAAAACAATTCTGGAAATCAGTTAATTCCCTACTCCATCCAGGGTCCAGGAATAATCCCTGCCCTGACCCTAGTATAACTGACACAGAACTGAGCTCTCACTTCAACACATTCTTTACAGAATCCATAGCTAAGCTAACCAAATCTTTCCCTAACAATAATCCATCCAGCTCTCTTTCCTCAACTCCCAACAACCCTAACAACTGTCCTCTTAATTTCCAGCTCAAACCTGTTTCAACCACTTTTATAAAAAGGCTCTTATCAAAACTAAAGCCATGCTCTAATGCCCCTGACAACATACCCTCCTCCTTCATCAAATGTGCTGCTGAAGGCATTGCTCTCCCAATCAGCATCCTAATTAACAGATCCTTAAGAGTCGTACGTACCCAAACTTTGGCATTCAGCCTACATTCTACCTCTTCACAAAGGAGGCAAAAAACTATATTTCCAATTTCCGCCCCATTGCTCTACTCTCACCAATATCAAAAATTCTAGAAAAATGTGTCCACCACCAACTTATGCCTTTCTTAACTCAGAACCACCTCCTAACACCCACCCAACATGGCTTCCTCCCTGGCCACAGCACCATTACTGCCTTGCTATCCTTCTTCGAAACAGTCAATTGAGCCAGTGACTACTAGTATCCACAGTACTGCTAGATCTTTTTAAAGCTTTTGACACCATCTCCCATAAACACATTCTCTTTCATCTCACCAACCTTTCTCTCGCCCCTATCAGACAGATCTCAAGCTGTCAGCTGGAAGAACTCTATGTCCTCCTTCTTGCCAACACACACTGGCGTTCTCCAGGGGTCCATCCTCGGACCCATGCTTTTCAACATCTTCATAAATAACCTTCACACTGTCATCCCTGACACAACAGTTATCCAATATGCTGATGACTCTACCTTAGTCTGTGCCACCTCTAAACTTCCTGAACTACTGACTAAAGCCCAAATAGCTTTTTCCACTACTGAGAACTGGATGCACCAAAACCATCTCTCTCTCTCTCTCAACTTTAATAAATCTAAAATACTTCTTTTCCCTCCCTCCAGGGCTTTCTCTTTTGACAAAAATGCTTTCAAAGTCCTAAGCCAAACCAACACTGCTATAGAAGTGGTCCCTTCTGCAAAACTCCTTGGCATTACCATAGACGAACACCTTAAATTTAATATCCACATGCAACAAAACATAAAGAAAACCCACTAAAAGCTAGGTATGCTCTATAGGAATAATCGCTTTCTCTCTAACTCCTCTAGGCATACCTTAGCAACTACCTACCTTCTACCTTCTTTACTATATGGAGCCCCTCTTCTAACTAACCTGTTTTCTTCCAACACCTCTTAACTCAAAATTTGCTATAATAAGATCTCAAAATTTGCACCTAAATCCAAAACCTCTACTCGCCACTGCCTTACCCTACAATCTCTGAACTGGCTAGAACTCTCTAACCACCTAGACTATCTCCAACTAAACACCGCTCACAAATTAATATTCTACCCAGATAAATGCCCAGCCTTAACAAACATCCTTCCCCCATACATCCCAAATAGATCTCCGACATCTGAATACCAAAATTTAATCTCTATCCACCCCAAACATCCTGCAGGCCAGCTCCTTCTCTCTTTCTCTCTAGGCGAGAAATGGAGCGCTCTCCCTCCTTCACTTAGGACTATACCAAACTCAGAATCCTTCAAGACCCAACTTTTCTCATACCTGTCTTCTAAACAGAAATGTTCCTGCTTTCACCCTACGTAAATTCAAGGGAATTTCCCCATTGAGCTCTCTATTCTCCTTGCTCCATGCTTCCCTCAAACTATTATTTTCTGTTCTCCTAAAACAAACTTAAGCTAACATTCTCTGATTAAGCAATTTCTCTCCCTTGACTCCAAGTTTGTAAATATTTTAAATATCACGTAACCTCAGATCCTTATATTGCAGACAGTTGAAACTTGCTGCTCTGAATGGAAATACCTGTAAACTGTGTTCTCTATTATCTTTAATTGTGTTTATGATGTACATTTTATGCATTTGCATTTCCTGACTGTATGAATTTTATATATGCATTTTACCTTTAACATTATGTAACCTTTATTGTATCGTATTGCTTATGGAGCTTTTCTCCCCGGGCCTCCAATGAATTCTGGCCCAGTGGACTTCCCCAGTAATCAAACTGAAAATAAAATAAATAAATAAATAAACCTACTATAGTTACATTTTACAAGCTAGGAGAAGTGAGAAAAAAGTTAATGAAGCAGATATGAAAAGTAAACAAAATCCAGACTAATCAGATTTTATCAGTTTTGACAAACCATCAATGTAACAAAAAATAAGAAGTTAAGATACCTGTTATGGACACAAATGTCTCGTTTCAAGCAAAGTTAGCAACATTTTATTTAAAAAAAATAAGACTAGTATCCAGTAGACATGCCATTGAAAAATAAGTCCTGAAACAGTTCCTTAAACAGACTAGAGAATCACAAGTAATGAACATTCTCAAGCATCCCATCAGTATGCAATGAAATATTGAAATACTTTGAATACTATTTAATGTGATGATTTGTACTCCTTGAAGGCTGTTTTGGCCAAGGCACTAGAGATATTGTTTTTAAACTGTATTTCTTCTGTGGCTCTGGTATTTTTGATATTCTGTGCTTTTCGTGGTGTGGTATGTAATGAAATGTTTCACCATCTTCCCTTGCTTTGTCTGCTGTTTGTAGTTCTGAATGTTTACTCAAGCAAATAAAGTGTTTGGAACTTTATATACAGTTGTGAATCTGAATTTTGAGGTGGGGCTTTGAGCAATTTATTTTTTTTTTTAGATTTCTGTGGCAACATTCACATGACATCAGTGTTCTTAAAACCAAAACATGTTTTGCTTTATTTGGTGGTTAGAACTAATTGAATAATGCATTTACTAAAGAAAAATATAAAAATCTCAACTGCTTCCTAGAATAAATTGTTTGAAGCAGTAGAATGTAAGTGTAACGGTTGTTCTTCCACGAAGTGGCTTTGTGACTTCCAGACCATTATTACACCTGCTTCAAAGTTAATGATTAATTACCTTAACGTTTTAATTCACCTGCATTCTAATGTTAAAGTTACTTTCGCCCTTATTACCGTTCCTTCTATACCAGATCTGCATTATAACCCTTACGACAGTTTTATACATTTTTCATATCTCATTTGTATATTTTATTACCTGTCTCTCTATGCTTCTTGGTGCAAATATATGCAATGTATTTTATTTCATTACAATAGAACTTGTACAGTTATATTTCATTTGTAGACAATTTTTCTTTATTTCATTGTAACAGCACTCCTAATTTTAAATTGCACTTAAATAGGTACAGTTAATAAGTAAGTTATCATATTGTCCCTGAAATGATCCTTTAAATGTGTGGAAAAGAGAGGAATCTAATATTTTTGGAAATGTAGAGTAACAGAGAACTTGCATGAAGATTAGCGATGCCATCAGTTTTGATCAACAGAGCAGCAAAAAACCTTCTTCCAGAAATTACATGCAGTATAAGGGGATAAAGGAATAGAATAAAGATTTGGATCTACTATGATTCTCTGAACTGCATGGTCTTGAATAGTGGAGGCACTGAAAAATAATACCTGAAACACAGAAGGGTGACAATTTTTCTTTAAGCATTTCCTACAGGAAGGCAAGCACACCTGCATCCCTCCAACCACCTGAATTTATATACTCTCCAGTTGCACCAACTTGAAGAAAGAAGTCTCCCAAAAGAATGGAATCATTGTCACCACATACTTAAAAATTGCATCTGAAATGATTTCCTGTATAAAACAGCAATCAAAATTATGTACGTCATCATGTTTTTCTTTGGACGACTGAAGAATTTCACTTTGACAATCTGTGTAGAAACCTAAATATTTTCTTCAACTATGACAAGGAAGTTTATGTACTGAGGTCAGTAGGAGTACTGTTGGCTTTTCCCTTTCTTAATTATTACTGAAATGTAATAGTTTCCCCATCAAAGAATCCCATGAGCTTTACAGATGCCGCCAGTTTTAAAAATACAAGTTTCATAAACACTTTCCTTGAAACTCACCAGACATGTTTGTCTTTTATACTCCATTCACTGTTTGTATTTCATATTTTTGCAGCTCTTAGCACAAATCCATAAGCACTGTAGAATTCAAGGTGACACATTTGTATTCCATTTATATTTTCACACTTTTTGTAGCTTTATTATTTCAGCTGACAATGGAAGAGGAACTTGCTAAGGTTAGAACTAATGAAAGTGCATGTCTCAATCTATACGTGTCAAAGATGACTCTTTTTTACAACTTCTTCAAGTTTTAGGGGACAGTAATTCTTAAGACTGGTAGAATGTGTTTTTTAATATAAAAGTAGTTTTTAAAAAATAAGACTTTGGTGTTTACAGATGTTATCCACCAATATGTATGCAGCTAAGTGATTCAGTCGCTGATACTATAAGCAGCGCAGACCTCATGTCCTTCTCTCCATTTCCCTTGTGTCTTTAACTGGACATTAACAGCTGATTTATCCCTATAGAGTTGCATTCAGTATACCTAGTGCTGTACATTCATCTTTTCTTGTTTGTTTCTGGGCTGATCCTGACAATGGTCCTTAGTGATCAGTGCTCTAGTCTGTTACACAAATATAAATAAATAACAGATATGGGAATTTAAAAGGACAAGAATTGCATGGTCTAAATTTAATACATTAAGAATGACAAGGGTCAGTCTTTGCCCTTTCCAGATGTTTATATATACATGTTAAGAACTAATACTTTGCTGGATAAATTGCATTTCAAAGCAGCATGGAAATAGATTATCCAGTCGATAATTAATGAATTCATTCTTTGTCTGATAACTTGCTGCATCTGGTTTGGGGTCATAGAGGAGTAAGAGATTCTCTTTCTTGAACTGAGTGTTGGGATAAACTAATTCTGGATGTGATGGTAGTCCACTGCAGGATATTATACACATACATAGCACATAGACAGACAGACACACATGGACTGAAACTTGGAGGCTTGCCAGTTCAGCACCACCACACATTTGAGATGGAGCTGGAAACTGAAGTACTTGTTAAAAACCTGCACAGATATTGGGAGGACATGCAGTTAATGCTCTTGTCTACTTGGGCTACTATTTCAGACTGAATGTCTATATATGAAATGATAGTACAGAATCCTTATTTAATTTCTGAGTCTTCATAATTGAAACAGAACAAATGTGGTCAGCCTGAGATAGACAAGGCTATAGTAGTTTCTGGTCTTTGGTGCAGGCTGGAGAAGTTGTTTGACCGCAACTGAGCTACAAAATATAAGTATTTTTTGATTATTTTAACAGATTACTGTTTTTATAATTTAATATATATAAAGCACTTTGTCTATTCAGAATCTTCAGAAATCTTTTTCTGTTTAAAAACTTTCATAGCTTGTTGTCTTAGGCTATTGTATAAACTGAAACATTTACTCTGTGTAATTATCTCTTGGCTAGTGGGGCTGGTTCTTTTGTGTTCTTGTAAAAAAAGTTGTGTTTCTGGTCTTTGGTGCAGGCTGGAGAAGTTGTTTGACCGCAACTGAGCTACAAAATATAAGTATTTTTGATTATTTTAACAGATTACTGTTTTTATAATTTAATATATATAAAGCACTTTGTCTATTCAGAATCTTCAGAAATCTTTTTCTGTTTAAAAACTTTCATAGCTTGTTGTCTTAGGCTATTGTATAAACTGAAACATTTACTCTGTGTAATTATCTCTTGGCTAGTGGGGGCTGGTTCTTTTGTGTTCTTGTAAAAAAGTTGTGTTTCTGGTCTTTGGTGCAGGCTGGAGAAGTTGTTTGACCGAACTGAGCTACAAAATATAAGTATTTTTGATTATTTTAACAGATTACTGTTTTTATAATTTAATATATATAAAGCACTTTGTCTATTCAGAATCTTCAGAAATCTTTTCTGTTTAAAACTTTCATAGCTTGTTGTCTTAGGCTATTGTATAAACTGAAACATTTACTCTGTGTAATTATCTCTTGGCTAGTGGGGCTGGTTCTTTTGTGTTCTTGTAAAAAAGTTGTGTTTCTGGTCTTTGGTGCAGGCTGGAGAAGTTGTTTGACCAAGAACTGAGCTACAAAATATAAGTATTTTTTGATTATTTTAACAGATTACTGTTTTTATAATTTAATATATATAAAGCACTTTGTCTATTCAGAATCTTCAGAAATCTTTTTCTGTTTAAAAACTTTCATAGCTTGTTGTCTTAGGCTATTGTATAAACTGAAACATTTACTCTGTGTAATTATCTCTTGGCTAGTGGGGCTGGTTCTTTTGTCTTTTTGTATAAATAAGTTGTGTTTCTGGTCTTTGGTGCAGTCTGGAGAAGTTGTTTGACCGCAACTGAGCTAGAAAATATAAGTATTTTTGATTATTTTAACAGATTACTGTTTTTATAATTTAATATATATAAAGCACTTTGTCTATTCAGAATCTTCAGAAATCTTTTTCTGTTTAAAAACTTTCATAGCTTGTTGTCTTAGGCTATTGTATAAACTGAAACATTTACTCTGTGTAATTATCTCTTGGCTAGTGGGGGCTGGTTCTTTTGTGTTCTTGTAAAAAAAAGTTGTGTTTCTGGTCTTTGGTGCAGGCTGGAGAAGTTGTTTGACCCAGAACTGAGCTACAAAATATAAGTATTTTTGATTATTTTAACAGATTACTGTTTTTATAATTTAATATATATAAAGCACTTTGTCTATTCAGAATCATCAGAAATCTTTTTCTGTTTAAAACTTTCATAGCTTGTTGTCTTAGGCTATTGTATAAACTGAAACATTTACTCTGTGTAATTATCTCTTGGCTAGTGGGGCTGGTTCTTTTGTGTTCTTGTAAAAAAAAGTTGTGTTTCTGGTCTTTGGTGCAGGCTGGAGAAGTTGTTTGACCAAGAACTGAGCTACAAAATATAAGTATTTTTGATTATTTTAACAGATTACTGTTTTTATAATTTAATATATATAAAGCACTTTGTCTATTCAGAATCTTCAGAAATCTTTTTCTGTTTAAAAACTTTCATAGCTTGTTGTCTTAGGCTATTTTGTCCCACCCTCCCTCCCTGTTGGTGTCTTGCTCTTATACTTGGTGGCTTTGCAGTTGCCGCCCCTACTGTGACACACCTCCCAGTCTAGTGTCATTAGCTCATTCTTCTTAATACAGAGAGAACATTTGATAAGGCCTTCTGTTCCTCCTTTTACCTTTTCAAAAGTAAAACAAAACTTTTTTTTTCTTCTTCGCCTGAACCTTCTTGTGTTCTGACTATCCTTCTCAAACATATTGGAAATATACAGTATATTTCAGAGCATTTGTTATAACTGTATTTGCTATAACTGATTTAAGTATTTTTTTCTGGCTTTTGAATATTTACTGCTTAGCGACTGCATCTTAGCCTGTTTATACAGCTCTGCATTCTATTTAAACTGTTTTTGTGTTGATTAACTGTTTTGCACTCTTAAAAGTTATTTCTTGCTTAATTTTACCTCTAAGCTAACACACTCAAGTGTGCTAGCCACTTAAAAGCATTTATAGCATTTACTGTCTGTTTTTTTCCTTGTCTCTGTAAAAAAAAAAAAAAAAAAAAAATCTCTTGTTTTCCCACCTTACTGAACTAGAGTAGTCCAGTTTCAGAGTTGCTGATCCCTGGGCTTTGTTTTTAGTTCCTGTTACTGATCCATTGCCTTATTAGGAAGGAGGGAAGTTTCTTTGCTTACCAGTGGGAGTGGGAAGCACTGAGCAGCCTTTTGTCCGAATTGGTGAAGTTTCAGCCAGAAACTAGTAGTCTATTGGTCGTTTTGGGCCAATTCTAGCTCCTTTCAGCCCCTGCTATAAAACACGCTAAACACATGTTTTCCAGCTTGTACCAACTCTGCACAGATCCTCGTGGTGGCCTGCAGAGTGATCCAAGCAGCAGAGAGCTAAAAGAGTGACTTTCTACCAGATATAAGTATTTTTGTGGCTTTCCCACTGTTATTAAGCTAGCGACTGCATTTCACCTGTTTTACTGCTACTTTAAGTGATTTCTGCATTTTACACTGTTTATTGCACTTTAAGTTACTAATTGTTGCAAATTGTTTCTGTAGGCTACACACTAAAGTGCGCTAGCCGATTTACAGCATTTATAGCATTTACTGTCTGTTTTTTCCTTATCTCTGTAATAAAACAAAAATCTCTTGTTTTCCCACTTTACTGAACTAGAGTAGTCCAGTTTCAGAGTTGCTGATCCCTGGGCTTTGTTTTTAGTTCCTGTTACTGATCCATTGCCTTATTAGGAAGGAGGGAAGTTTCTTTGCTTACCAGTGGGAGTGGGAAGCACTGAGCGGCCTTTTGTCCGATTTGGTGAAGTTTCAGCCAGAAACTAGTAGTCCATTGGTCGTTTTGGGCCAATTCCTAGCTCCCTTCAGCCCCTGCTATAAAACACGCTAAACTGTACTGCTGATCTAACCAGCATATCCTATAACTGAAAAGTTCATCTCTACTTGATTCCCAAGTAGACTATTCTCTATCTGTAAAGCCTAGCACTTACTCCTACAGTACTTGCACCTTGATAAAGCACTCTTATTATAGATAGTACCCCACCAGCCCAAAACCCACTTCCCCGGAGTCCTTTGAAAGTTCTTTATCTACTACTTCTAGTATGTCGAGGATCAGTTGCTAGTGTCCTCTCCAGCTCAACTGGTGAACCTGGGAATATTGAGGCAATGTTACAATTGCCTCATGTACACAGACAATCCTCTCCTTCTCCCACAAAACACAAATACATGCGAGAGATGCAACTATACGGCCAAACTGGAGGCTGAGCTCTCTCAACATAGGACTGGCAAGACCAGACAGGAGGAGAAGGCAACCACACACAATACATACCCAGTCACACATGGTACCATCACAACTTCAAATCATACACATACTCACACAAAGACATACTCGGAGGCTCTGGTCAAAAATTTACCAAAACAGCAGAGGCCACCAAAGCAGACACCCAAACAACTACCACCTCACGACCCAACACATGCAACACATAGACCACACAGTCAGTGTCAAACAGTCACAGCCCTTAAGGCCAAACAAAATGCCAGACACACTTGTCATTGGTGATTCCATAGTCAGGCACACTGACGTCCCGCTCACCAGACTGAGTAAGGAGAAGGTCACAGTAAGCTGCCTGTCGGGCGCTAGAATCCGCCACATAACGCAAGCACTCAGGTCTCTCAACAGCAGGTACAAGTACGAGTCAGGCAGTGTCCACCGTGCTGTCAACAGCCTGAGACGGACCTGCTTGGACTACATGAAAAGGGACGGCGAGGAGCTCTCTGATTATGTAGCCCAGGCAGGTATGACCCTGACCTTGAGCAGTATCCTACCTTCACCTAGAATGATGCCACAATACAGTGATAAGATGATCAGCTTTAATAATTGGCTTAAATTCTGGTGTCATTCAAAGGGGATCCAATGTCTGTCTGCCTGGGATGACATGCTGGACAAGCCATGCTGCTTCGCAAGGGACGGCTTGCACCTGTCACCCCTGGGCTTCCGGATATTGGCAAAGGCTCTTGCCACCCCCATAGTGCCTTTTTAGGCAAGGCTCAAATTCTAAACCTACCACCCTAGAACACCAAAAAGGAAAAAAACTAAGGGTAATGCTGCTCAATGCCAGAAGTCTCAATCTCAAGATGCACGCACTCGAGGCCCTTCTCAATATGGAGAACATTGATGTCTGTGCTGTGACAGAAACCTGGTTCAAGGCTCCTGAGAGCACCCCAGCACTAACAGGTTTCACCTCATATCATACATTCCGGCCCCAAAATCTGGACAACACCAAGAAAGGAGGGGGGGGTGTCCATATTCATAAAGGACACCCACACCTCAAGGTTGGTGGCAACGCACGATGCATCGGAGACCATCCAGGTGCAATTAACCATAGGCAAGACTGCTCTGCAATTTGTAGCATGTTACAGGCCACCCTCTCAAACTCAGGAACCTCACATGGCCTTCCTGAAAACATTGGAGGGGATAAATGTATCTCCAAACACCATCATACTAGGTGACTTCAACTACCCTAATATAGACTGGGAACACTACTCAAGCCCGAACACTCTAACCCAAAGATTCCTGGAGTTCATAAACTCAAATGCCATGGAACAACTAGTCACCATCCCCACAAGAGGTGAAAACATACTTGATCTCATCATCATGAACATGGGATCAAAATGTTCAACACCGGAAGTATACCCTCACTGGTGAGATCAGATCATAAACTAATCTCGCTGGAGGTCCTCATCCCGCCCCACCTGAAACAAAAAGACCACAGTGAAAAGCTTCTCAAAAGCCGATTTCACACTTCTAAAACTAGTGTGGTCTCCTTTAAGGCCCCTGAGCCAGTGGTAAACATTACTCAAACCACTGAATCACTTACAAATGCCTTCTACCAGCACCTACAGGACTGCATGGATCAGGCAATCCCAAACAAAACTAAGACTCTCTGTACCAAAGGCAAGCGTCCAGTCTGGTGGACCCCAGCCATAAACAAGCTCTACAACAAAAGGAGGAAGCTACTACAAGATAGAGCAAAATCCTTGAAAGGTAAGACACCTTTGATCATTATAAGTAAAAACTAAGAGCTCTCATAAAATCATCCAAGGCAAATTTTGAGAGAAAAATCGCCAAGGACTCTAAAGACAATCATAAGGCCTTCTTTAGCTATGTTAGAAACCTAGGAGGAAACTCCCAGATATGCTCAGAATTAGTTCAAAATGATGTGAAAATTACTGAACCTACACACATTGCTAACATACTGGCTGACAGGTTCAGTGCAAACTTCTCCCCCCCAAAAGGAGAGATATCTATTCCAGAGGATTGTAGCCCCCAAACATCTCCAACGCCCAGGTGAGAACTGCCCTCACTAAGGCAAAAAACACAGCATCCATGGGACCGGATGGTGTCCCCGGCTGTGTGCTTCATGAACTCAACGAGGAATTAAACCCACAGTTAGGACAGCTGTTTAATCTTAGCCTCACCTCAGGATACGTATCCAAGGAGTGGCGCATGGCGACTGTGGTCCCACTTCATAAGGGCGGTGCCTCCACAGACCCTGGAAATTACCGCCCCATTAGCTTGACAAGCCTTATCTGCAAAGCCATGGAGAGGATCATAATGGAACTCATAAATAAAGACATAGGGAACTTGCAGACTTTGGATCCAACCCAGTTTGGCTTTGTCAAAGGCAGATCCTGCCTCTTAAACTTGGTTGACTTTTTTCGAGACAGTCACCAAGGCCATTGATGAGGGAAAGGCAGTCCATACAGCCTACCTCGACCTGGCAAAGGCCTTCACACAATACCCCACTCAGGTATCATCGAAAAACTCATGAGCTTGAATGTAAACCCATACATCACAAGATGGGTTGCAAACTGGCTAAGCGACAGAACCCACAGGGTCAGAGTTGCTGGAGCCATGTCAGACTCAAAGCCTGTCACAAGTGGTGTCCCACAGGGCTCAGTCCTGGGTCCACTCTTGTTCGGCATCTACTTTTCAAGTACAAGCAAACACAGGAGGGTTATGGCTGACAAAGTTTGCAGAT
This sequence comes from Protopterus annectens, assembly GCF_019279795.1. Classification (NCBI taxonomy): domain Eukaryota; kingdom Metazoa; phylum Chordata; order Ceratodontiformes; family Protopteridae; genus Protopterus; species Protopterus annectens. The sequence continues at coordinate 782,760,396 of NC_056748.1, read as the reverse complement.
GACTGCAAACTGGGCCATAGTCGAAAACACATCTGACACAGATATCCTCCAGAAGGGCCTCACAGAAACGGATAACTGGTGCCAGAGCCATGGCCTGAAGTTAAACGCCAAAAATGCATAGTCATACCCTTCGGGAAAAACAAGGTTACCCCTAGCTACCATATAGGTGACAATCCACTGAGCACAGAAAAAGTCATCAGGGATCTGGGGACCCAAGTTGACAGTAGTCTTTCGCTTGACACTCATGTTGCTAAAGTAGTTAGGAAAACCTTCTATATCGCCCACCTGATCATGAAGGGATTCACATCTAGATCAAGGGAGGTCATCGTCCCCTGTACTCATCACTCATTAGACCTATGATTGAGTACAATGCCCCGTTCGGAATGTATCTGACCAGACACCTGATGCAGCTTGAAAGGCCCCAAAAGTTCCTCACCAAAAGGATAAAGGGTCTCAAAAATATGTCTTATGCTGCCCGACTGAAAGAACTCCAGCTTTATTCAGTCTCATACCGCTTGCTCAGAGGTGACCTGTGCCTGACATATAAGGCCATGTCAAACCCAGATTTGATGAATATGCTTCACCTCAAAAAATCTAGATCCCTCAGAACCACAAGGGCAGGAGATTTAAACCTTGACACGGTTATAAATAGAACGTGCTGGAGGGACAGATTCATCACCCAGAGACTCCCTATGCTGTGGAACAAAATCCCGGTACATGTGAGGCAGAGCACCTCGCTGGCCTTGTTCAAGAGGAATCTTGACCAATGGATGGGAGATCGCAGATATACCCCAGGGATTACTTCAGTGTCACTGCTTGACAGAGGCACAGAAAAATGATAGGCATAGTTTTTATTCAAACTAAAGGGGTGGCGAAAGCCACATAACTATGGGCTAGGCTTATAAATGCCCTTGGGCAGATAGCCTAGTATGAACCTATGAACCTATGAACCTATGAACCTATCTGCAAAATCTTGTAGGCATACACATATACAAATGAAGAAAATACACTTTTCATTAATAACTGCTTACCATTGCTCATTTTGGACTTTGTTTGACTTTCATAAAATCATTATAGTGAAGTCCTTCTGTGTCACTATTTTATGCACATCAGGAGTTTACAGTAGATGACCACTCGTGTGCTAATTTATAATCCCATGTGAGAGAGAGCATGCTAATATAATTTTAGTTGTTCCAGTCGCTCAGGAAGAGAACATGGTAGGCAGACTGTAAGCCAATCTATCTTAATTCATTAATTATCGACTGGATAATCTATTTCCATGCTGCTTTGAAATGCAATTTATCCAGCAAAGTATTGGTTCTTAACATGTATATATGAACATCTGGAAAGGGCAAAGACTGACCCTTGTCATTCTTAATGTATTAAGATAAACTACTAAATTTTACAATCCCAGAGCAACCTTTTTCAAGATATCTATGGTCCAGCGACTAATTTCACTATAAGCAATCAAAGGTAACATTAAAAATGCATTGTTGTTTTGTCGGACAGTATTTCATTCGTCTGTATGCTACATTATCAATGTGGGACTCTGTAAGGTGTTCATATTAATTATTGAGCTAAAACAGTTAGTGTATAATATGATACTTATTTCTTTAGAACATTTATGTTCAATATAAAGGGAGGACTCTAGTAAAAGTATATTAAAAGCAATGTTGTACTTGTTAATGGGTTATTGGATTATGTTAGTAGCAACATAGTAATATCTGTGTTTCACAAATGCTAGAAAAATATATTCATTTTATCTGTCAGCTTTTCCACATGGACATAACCAAGATTACCTCTTCAGTGATTTATCAGACTGACGTAACAGCCCAGTAGCATAGACCATGTAGCTTCTATATGTCAGAAGGGTGACCAGTAACCTTTTATTTGTGAGATTCATTTTTTGCCGTCTTACCTGGGGGTGTTACCTGGCCTACTGGCTTGCTTAATTGGCTCCCACCATAGTTAAGAACTTTTATATAATGCATACTAGTGGTCATGATCATGTTTTTTGTGAATTTATTTCCTCAAAAGTGATGTCAGGGTCACAAGAACAGTGTAGGAGCTATTTTCTGATTTACTGGAGTGCTTTAATAGTTTCATAGCATTATTTCCCCATGGGCATGCATAATGGCTTATACAAAGTGAGGGATGTTCACTGTCTCAGATTAGCTTAATAGCGCCACTGAATAACTTGTACAGTGTAGAATGGGGCTCCCTATTGAAATGTCGTCACTCAAAAATGTGGTGTGCCATAAAGCAGAAAAACCCCAAAATGATCAAAAACCCAGAGAAGAGTGAATCTCAAATTGTGCTTCTTCTTTAAAACTTCTGTTTGTAGGAGGGACAAGCTCCCACACCTAAGTGTGGGGAGAACCCTCATGCCCCCAAAGTAAAATACCAACTCTGAGTTTGCCATAACTCAGAGAAAATGGAATTTGAGAAATAGTATCTTGGACTTTAATATATGCAACTCTGATTTTCTGACATTCAGTCTCTGTGTTTTGGGACTTGCTGTAGCAGGTCCCAACATTTTAATTAGTTACCATAGAAAGGTGCCCAGAGGCATTAGTTGGTGTCAAAGCTTAATAAGGTAAGACAGTGTAGTTAGTCTTTGTGAATAATGTAACATTAGAGAGCAATTTGAATAACATCTCAGCTACTCAAGGATGTTATTCATTGCCTTTTGTTGAGCTTCAGCTGCACAAGCGTTTGACCTTTCTTTGTGGTAGAGACAGACCACCATTGTCATCTTAAACTGGTCTGAGTAAAGTTATAAATTGAACTTTAACATTACTTTGAACTTTGACTCTAATATACTTTAGCAGAAAAACAATGGCTACCTCTCCTCTGCTACTTTCCTAGACCTATCTAAAGCATTTGACATGGTCCCAAACAAACAACTTATCTCTGTCCTCAATAACCTATCCTTCTCACAATCCGTCACCAACTGGTTTCAGAGTTACCTGTCTGACCGCCAACAATCCGTTGTATGGCAAAATGACATATCTCCCCAACTACCTGTCTCCATAGGGGTTCCTCAAGGATCCATCCTTGGACCCCTACTCTTCTCTGTTTTCACAAATAATCTAGCCTCTGCCACCACACATGGCACACTCATACAATACGCAGACGACTTGACCAACATCTGCTCAGCCCAGTCCCTACTCAAACTGCAAAAAGTCGCACAGGAAGCCTTTTCCTCTGTTGAAACTTGGTTATCCGATGCCCAATTAATACTCAACCCAAACAAAACTAAACTACTCATCTACCAACCCACCAAACATACTCAAAACAACTCTCACTTTAACATCACATCAAAAGACAACACCACTCTATACCCAACTGAACACACCAAATTGCTAGGAGTGGAAATAGACAATAAACTAAAATTTGACATTCACATATCCATGACCATAAAAAAAGTCCACAAAAAACTAGGAGTGTTATACAGAAATAAGCATCTTCTCACCAAAGCAGCAAAGATTTCAATAGCAAATTCCCACCTTATCTCCACCCTACTTTATGCCTCTCCAATATATACCAACCTAAGGCAATGCGATCTAAACAAGCTAGAGACCTGCTACAACAAAATTGCCAAATTCGTCACAGGGGCATCCTACCATAGTCACCACTGTCTCTCACTTGCTGAACTGGGCTGGCTTGAACTCCCTCACCTCCTTCAATGGTATCAACTCTCACTCGCCCACAAACTAGTAAACCATCCACTAAATGTCCCATCCCTCCAGAATCTACTCCAACCCTATCGCACCACCAGGCCACTAAGATCCAGCAACAAAAATCACTTGCAGGTCACTAAAGCCAATAACTCTGCTGGTGAAGCACTATTCTCTTGCACCATAGCCAAATTATGGAACTCCTTCCCACCCACAATTACCTCCGTACTATCATGCACCCACTTCAAAACTTTACTAAAAGCGCACCTAAAAACATGCTGGCTATGCCCTTGCAACTCCCACTCTAATATCACCCACCCCATCCAACCACTACCTTTCTTTCCACTCCACTAACTACCTTTATTATAGCAAGCTCAGATGCTCATAAGCCTAGTACTTGTACAGCAGGAACTTCTTATTTTAACATTTGTTAAGGTCTGTTATGTACTTCACAGATAAAGATTCTAGTTGTCTACTGATGTACTATGTTCTTCATCTGTAAATATGTTGTAAGTAATTGCTATGTAAATTGTTAATCACTATGTAATCCAATGTAACTACTGTCAGTTTATTTTAACTGTGGAGCTCCCCCCCCCCCGGCCTCCACTGAAAATGGACCTACGTCCAGTCGGACACTCTCGGTCAACAAATATAAATAAATAAATAAATAAATAAAGGTGCTGATACTGATCAGATTCTTCGATAATCTTACTGGAGAAGAGCATCATAGAGAGCATGGGGGAAGACTAGAGCTGCAGATAATTTACCGCCCCACTTAGATGAAAGTTTTATAGATACTGTGAACAACTGCCTTTGTAATGGATTAGTACAGTAAGTGAATTGCCACACATGGACACTTTAAATACTACAAGTGAGTGATTGTAGCTTGAAAGATGTGCATTTTTTGGTGTGTAGTCTCCTTGCAGTTGACCTTTATCTAACACTGGTGACTCCCCTTGTCTACCAGGTGTACTGGGCACTCCTTCATTCCCAAGGACTTATCCAACCCACGTTCAGGACTGGCAAGGAAATAGTCATCCCAGTATGTCAAATTTATGCCGAGGGGTTTCTCCTTCTGTCCTAACTGCCTGTTTCTCCTGCAATGTCTAGTACTTCTTTATGGGCATATGTGGAATGGGGACATGTGGCATATCATCCTGCCTCCATGGTAGCTCAACCAATGCCCCCCTGCCTGTCCTCATTTTAGGACGTACCCTCTGAATTTACCTACCCTCCACTAGGGATCTAATACAGGGCACATGCAGGTGCATGCCCTCTGAACTTGCCTTGTGTTAGAGTCCTAGTGGAGGATAGGTGTATGCAGGTACATGCCCTCTCCTCCCAGGATAGCATATGTGTCCCTCCCCTGCTGTACTTCAGATGCCTGAGACACTAATCAAACTCAGGTTACCTGGGCCATAATTATGGCTGTATCCCTGTATGGCATGTCATGGTATAAAACATCCATATTTTTAATTAGATTTATATTGTGTTTCTGTTGGACCTTAAATAAGCTGTGGAGGCTAGTCAGGTAAACTTTCCTTCCTTGTGATTTTTTTTTTACTGCTTGTAGGCTACTCTGAAATTTTACCAGGTGTTTTACTTTACTAAGAATCGCCAGCTAGTTCAACACACATTAGGATAGCCCCCTGCCACTGCCAGAAATGCAACAAAGGACTGATGTATGTGTTTAAAAGTGGTTTTCACCATGGCCAGAAATAATAATTTGTATTACAACTGGTAGAATTTGTGCAATTGTGCAAAATTCTGGAGGCCTTTATTAGATTATGGAATAATAATGACTGTGCTATGTGGTCTCCAAAGTAATTTAACTTGTTTCAATACGCACTTCGCTTAAATTCTTTAGCAAAAAGAGGATCCAGTTTTTCTAGTATACAGTGTGGAGTAATCAAAAGTGAAATATTAAATGGCAGGAAAACAGTATACAACCGGCACTTTAATAACTAAAAAGAAACAAAAATATAGTAAGCGCTTTCGTCAGGTATGTTACCGAATTTCAGACAAAAGTTGAGAAGTACAATAAAACATTTATACCATTCCAAAAATAATCATGTGATCTAAATTGTTCACATGTTACCCTAGAAACCATGTACTACGATCATCCAAAAGTGAAGAGGTGAACCTCAAATGCATAATAACAACATCTAAATAATATAACTTCTCTGTTGCATATACCAAATTTTCATGAAAATTCATATTAAAAGGTTATTATTAATATACGGTTATTAAATGTTCAACCCTAACTGTGTGTGTAATAAATGAAATATGCAAGAAAATGTAGTATAAAAGTAGACTAAGAATACAAATATGTACTTAATTAAAAGTACCCATTCTCAAACACTCAAGATATAAAACAATAAAACATTGAAGACTAATAAAATCTAATAAGCATATATACTGTGAAATGTAAACTTTTATCTTGCCAAACTCTTGAGTTTCAAAATACTGACCAGAGAACAAATATAATTAAGACCTGGTCATGGGCGGATTGTGCTATAGGACTGCAGCCCCCTCAGCTGTAAAAACAACAAAATAAAAAAAATAATTTTCGAGTCCCGGAACAAAATAAAAAAAATAACTTTCAAGTCCTGGATCTCCTACGCACATGCGTGATTGCACAGATGTGGCACTCCAGACTGCTTTGTCAGCAGTCCGGATAGGAGGAAAGGCCATCTCTGCCCTGCAGCCTAGAAGTCTGTGCGGTGACGACTGGACTGCAATGTCCACAAGCTGGAGCCTGCTCTTGCACGAGCGAGCCCCCAGGAAGACAGTTAGCTGTGTGGAACTAATATGGACTCATGGCTGAAATGTTTTGGAACCATTGCTGGAGCCTACTCTCTCGTTTTCAGGTAGGGAACTGAAGTGTAAGAGTGAGAGTGTAAGAGTGAGAGTGTAAGAGTGAGAGTGTAAGAGTGAGAGTGTGTGATGCCCCAAGTGCTATATGGTGGTGGGTAGAGAACAGGCTTGGGCCCAGGTGGCAAGAGCCTGAATTCCCTACCCACCACCATATGTAAACAATTTACAGCTTTTTTCCCTCATACTTGTTCTGTTCCTCATAAAATCTGTGGTTTCGGTGTCCTTACAAAGTCAGTAGTGCATTGGTACAGTGGTAGCATTGTTGCTTGACAGCTACACGTTCTCTGGTTTGATTCTGGGCTGGGGTGCCTTGTGTGTGGGTCTGCATGTCCTCCCTGTGTTTGTGTGGGTTTCCTCTAGGTGCTCTGGTGTCCTCCCATCTTAAAAAGACCTGTGTCTGTCTGAAGTGTTTCTCCCCAGACTGAAAATTGGCTTTTGTTTCATGTCTGACTTTCCTGGTTAACAAATGTTAAATAAAAATGACAAGCATTTGAATTTCAGACTTCATATTCTTCAGGAAGTACATGGTGACACAAAAGCTTTTATTCTAGCAATTTTCTAAGTTTATAAGAGGGATATTTGAAATTTGTCCCTATTTTTGGGACTGTATTCCCCCATTATTGGCTTCATCCAGGTTTTTTGTGCTAAGGTTGAGAGCTATGGTAAGAACTGAATTCACTGAAAATGTTTGGGGGCTGTATTCCCCCACTATTGGCTTTGTTCAGGTGTTTTGTGCGAAGAGGTTGACGGCTATGGTGAGAACTGAATTCACTAAATGGTAGCCATTTAAGTTTCAGTCTTCCTCTTTCACAAAACAGCTGATTTGGCATAGTGGTATGTTGCTCTGACTGTTTTGCACAGGGTCCACAGTTCAAGACTTGGCTGTGAAATGTATGGTGGCAACACAGCATTTTATTCTAGCAACTTTCCAACATTATACGTTCCCTGTTAGAAGACCAAAGACGCCTTCTTTCGCATGCATCTTGGTCAAACTCAAATGCCTGAAATGGCAAAATATCGACGCGGCTTTTAAGGGAATTCTTTCCCAGGGAAAGAATTTGCTTGGCCGCTTCGTTACTTTGCCGTTGTCGGCACTGTAGTGTGGTCTCGGAGTTGGTATATTTAAGTAGGGGAGTGTGGGGGCGAAGCCTCCCCACTTAATGTAATTTTTAAAGTATTTTTTTTTTTTGTTTTTGGTTGTTGGAACAGTGATTTTTGTCCCTAGGAAAAAATCACTGTTCTGACAGTTCAAAATTGTAAGCTTTCGCTTACATAGGGTCGATTAATCACTGTTCATTTTTTTAAGTGCACAGTGATCTAATATAGACCCCCATTATATTTTATTTATTTATTTATTTTTGGCAAATTAGTGGCAAATCATAAAGACTGAAGTTAGAAAATTAATGACAGACATTTCATTTTGGCTTTTTCCAGATTTCTTGTGCTGCAAAATTCAGAGATAAAGCTGAGTGAGTAGATTTTACAAGGAGCTGAGAGCTGCAGGGGAGCAAAAGTTTAGTGCTGCTTAAGCTGAGTCTTCTTGCATTGTTAATAGCACAACATGCAGTGTAATTGCTTTTGATGCAGAAGGCTGTGGGTTATACTCCCACAGTAGATAGATGTATTGCTGATACTGTACTGTGTTGCAAAGGGGGTGGATGCTGCACTCCTTTTTGATGAAGATACCTAGTAACTATGAACCTGTTATCAATTTGCCATCCATTCCCTATTGCGATATTACTAGCTTATCATTGTTTTAGTGTAAGATAGGCAATTTATTCCTCAAGAGCAACATACACTTTATTTGTAGATGAAACAATGAAATATAAAACCTCTTCATTAGTTACAGATCTCTTTAATGTGGAATTATTTAGATGACTTTTACTTTTTTAGATATTGTGCTTATGTACTGATACTAGTGGGCTGTAGACGTTTGAGTAGACTTTTAGGATGGAAATGTTCTGAATTGGGCAGTTTTTATCATTATTGGTGCACGCATTTTGTTTCATTGTTTACTGGAAAAATGTTCAAAACAATAAATTTAAAATGCCGTATAAAACTGTACTGTACTGTATTGTATAAGGAATATAATTTAATACAGTTAAGAAGGTGTATGAAAGAGCATGTGTATGTTTCATGTGCAAGAGGCCTGTGATTTGAAAACGGCCCAAACCCAAAGTTAATCTTTATCTGCCACTGGCAAAAATGTGTTTTCTTTGAATGTGGGTTTCAATGCTGTTTCAATGAATGTGAGCTTCAAGGGCAGAGAAGTTTTAATGCTAAGTCTGTTTTCATTGTGAGACTGCATTGCTTTGTTTAGCAGATGTTTGCACTGTAAAATGCAAAATAAAACTTTTAAATGAAGTCCAAATCATTGCAGAAGTAAAGCAGTATGCATATCAGTGTTTATGGTAAATGGGGTGAAATAGCCAAGTAATGGTTCAGTGGAATGGCTGCAGGGGGGAGGTTCCATTCGACCATGATTTTGTGAGGGGAAGGTCAGCAAACTCAGACAGCCCCGGCTGAACTATACCTCTCAACTGTCCAGATTTTTGCAGAATGAATAGATTTTTACTTCTTATTTTTGGTTTGTTCCTCATAAAATTTGTCGTTTTCTGGCAAATCATTTAGGAATGAAGTCACTAAATAATGACGGACACTGAGTTTCAGACTTCATAACCTTCAGAAAAATGTATGCTAAAGCAAGACCTGTTCTGCCAGCTGTCTCAGTTTATACAAGAGCAATTTTTAGTACTGTTTATATGTTCCCCCAATATATATGGCCTTGTCCAGATTTCCTGCATTAACAGGTTGAGAGGTATGTGCAAATAAATTGCTTTATAGAATTAACCAAACCTCTCAACTGTCCTCGATTTTGGCTCTTCCCCTAACAATCCCTCCACAAAATGGCAATTTTGGAAGAAAACATTGAGGGTTTACAATTAATAAATAACTGTAATAATCAGAGTTGTATATTACTTTTATTTCAGAAATGCATGTAGATTCTTTTATTTTGTCAGCTGCTCAAGTTAGCAGTACTAATGTCCCAGCTGTATTGTATGGCTATTTTATATTTTTTTGCATCACATTTTTGGTTTGTTTTTCATAAAATTGTGTTGTTTTTTTTTTTTTTTTTTTTTTGGCAAATTAGTGGCAAACTAATATTAGGGTGGCCACGGTGATGCAGTGGTTAGCGTTGTCACCTCATAGCAAGAGGTTCCCTGGTTCGATCCTTGGCTGGGGTGCCTTCTGTACAGAGTCTGCATGTCCTCTCTGTGGTCGTGTGGATTTCCTCCTGGGTGCTCCGGTTTCCTCCCACATCCCAAAGACATGCTGTAGGTGGATTGGACACTCTAAATTGGCTCTAGGTGTGAGTGCGTGTGTGTGTTTGTGTGTGTGCCTTCTGTGGAAGGTTGGGTGCTGGGCTGGCAACTTGACACCATAAAACTCCACTGCCAATCATGAGCAGACAGGTTATCTACTGTGGCAACCCCTAACCGGGAAAAAGCCGAAAGAAAAAGTGGCAAACTAATATTAAAACAGTGTCCCTTCTTTGACAAGTTCCCAGCTGTATTGTGTGGCTATTTTATATTTTTGCATTACATTTTTGGTCCGTTTTTCATAAAATTGTGTGTTTTTTTTTTTTTTTTTTTTTTTTTGGCAAATTAGTGGCAAATCACAAAGACTGAAGTTAGAAAATAATGACAGACATTTCAGTTTCAGATTTCATACCCTTCAGAAAATTTATACTACTGCAAGACCTACTATTCTATTATCTTTCAAAGTTTATAAGAGCAATATTTAAAAATTGTCCTTATTTTTGGGCCTTTGTCCCACTTATATGTATGGCTTTGTCCAGATTTCTTACTCTGAGGTTGAGAGGTATGACAAATGTGTCAGGGCCATCACAGTCAGCCAGAGACATTTCAAATTGTGACATACTTGTTGCACCCCACTCCCCCATGTAGTGACTCTGGATGTGTCCAAGCAAGGCAAGGAGCGGTTATGCAGTGTAAATGTGCAAAGTATCCCCCCATCCAAGGTAGACACAAGTACTACAGTGGCTTTTCATCTGTCCTTGATTTTGCAGAATGTTCTGTTTTTTGTCATATTTTTATACTGTTGATTTATGCTTATTATTATTGAGAAAGTGCCTGTTGCTCGGTGTTTAAGCAACAATGCTTTAATGACCATCAGGTAAGCTTTTCTGAGATTGTAAGATGCAAGTAAGTTTTAATAAGCATACTGTTAAAGAACTGTCAACATTGAAAGCCTTTCTGTTGTTGCCATGCAGAGAATACTTACATAGCTAGATAACGTATAAGCCTTTGGTATTGAAATGCATATGACAGTATTTGTAATAAAGGACAGGATTATATTATTTTAAGAAGCTCATTACATTTGTTGGAGATTTGCAGTCATCTTTGCAAGCTTTACCTGCAAACTAAACAGAATGACAATCTATCGTGTGTGGCCCATAACCTGTGCAGTAATTATTTAAGCAATGTATGTTGAGCTTGTTTCTTGTTTACTTTTTCATTTTTTTACTTTGATCATGTTTTCGTCATGAAACAAGTAAGATAGTTGTTGGCAGGCATGTCTTTTTTGGATAAGAAACATTTTTACAAGTGGGGGTATCACAGAGATTGCTACTTTCAGCATGTTACTTGGTACTTTAATAAAGCTGAATATAAATTATAATTAGAACTGCAATGCAAGGAGAAGTGGTTTGAGTTGAGTGCTGCTTGTTTTTCTTGTACTTGATTTTGAATGGCATTCCAGTAATGTATTTAGAAAGTAATTTATTTTTTAAGGCCTCACAACCTTTTTGTTTCCATCTAGATATTAAGTAAGCTGTCATGCAGCCAATGCATTGAATTTTTTTTTCTTCTACAATTTATTTTGTCTTGACTGGACTCTCATAATGATGGTTTGCGTATTTAATTAAAGTTACAGATTTTGTGGCTTTTAGCATAGCTCCTCCCCTCTCTAGTTAACCACACCCATTCTCATTGACCCCCACCCATTCAGCTGTCTCCTGCAGCCCCCCTTTGATTTGAAGTCACTAGCTGCCACTGGACCTGGTAAAATATATGCTTGACTTATCACTTCCAATTGTTCTAGTTTTAGAGGTGGGACCCCCCCCCTCACATCTTATACATATTTCATTTATTATACACACAGTTAGGGTTGAGCATTTAGTAATCTTAAAGTGTATTAATAATAACTATTTAGCATGAATTTTCATGAAAATTTGGTGGATGCAACAGAAGGTATATTATTTAGATGCTGTTAATATGCATTTGAGGTTCACCTCTTCACTTTTAGATGATCATATGACATGGTTTCTAGGGTAACCTGTGACAATTTCGATCACATGATTATTTTGGAATGGGGTAGATGTTTTATTGTACTTCTCAACTTTTGTCTGAAGAAGTTCCGTAACATACCTGACGAAAGCGCTTACTATATTTTTGTTTCTTTTCAGTTATTAAAGTGCCAGTTGTGTACTGGTTCACTGCCTTTGTTTTAATTTTGAGTAGTTTGCCGTAGCTTCTTTTGAGTTCTGAAATATTAAATGGGTTAGGAAGAGTGAAGTGTTGATGATATTAGGGGAAATCATTATAGTTCAACTTCATCAAACTAGCAGTAAAGATGAACAACTGTCTCCCTGAACCTACTGCGTATTTGTCTCCAGTGACCATGAACCTTAAACCTCATCATGCCCCAGTGGGTCAGCTTGTTGACTACAACAGCATCTTAAAACCATAAATCAATATTTTATTTCCTCTCTCCCATCAGGGACTTTGCAGTTGCTACTTTGCCAAAGGTACCAAATGAGGTATATATGCTGCACCACCCTTGCAGGAAACGGAGCACTAAAAGTTCTCGGTGATTTGCAAAGGATCTTTTGTATTGTGGTATGAGAGTTATTCACTAAATCACATGCTGTTGTTTCCATTTGCATACCCACAGGTTTACTGCTAAGAACACTTAGGGGCCTCTCTTCCATTGTATAGGTCTTTAGTGAAGATGTGATGACTTCACTTGTACTATGGATGCATATAGCAGTGCAGTATATAGCACTTTTAAGAGCCTGCTGAACTCCATAATTCAAAGTGGGAGTACCACTCAGAGTTTGGACACATGAGGAAGCACTCCTGTACCTGCAATGTAGCAATAATATGGAGCTTGCAAAGGCTGCTGTGTGTAAATTGATGGGATTAGCATGTATTCTCCTGCAGCAATATGACACTGCACCTGTGTCCTTTGATCTTTTCACTGGCCCTGTAGACTGGTTGGATTGAGCCCAGGGGAGGGTAAGATGGCTATGGTAGACCTGGTGAATAAGGAGAGGAACTGGTGGCTGCTGAAGGTCAGCTCTGGGAAGGGGAGAAAAAATGTTATTGTGTTCCTTAGCCTTCTTAAATTTGATGCCTTCTGTATGTGCTGCTAAAAAGAGAGCTCAATTCCTAAGGCAGAGCTGCAGTCATTACAGTAGTTTCTATCCTCTGGATTGAAAACTAAAACTAGAGATTGACAATCAGTTATTAGCATGAACGTTTGTCTGTTGAAGTAGTGGTTGAATTTTGTTATACCCTAATCTAGGCTAGGAGACTGTAGGTCAATTTAAGCATAATTGATCCATGTTTGAAGCAATGGTCTAGAGTCAAAACCAACTGGATATTCTGTGACACCTTGCAGCATATATGACAACAGTACTAAGATCAAAGGACATGATCAAACTTATAATGACTGAAAAGCCATTCTACAAAATATAAAAACCAAAGTAATCAAATTGTATGGTATTTACAATATGATGAGATTTTACAGATGAGTGAGAGAAGTGAATTCATCACAGGATGTGCATATGCCAAAAATGAGAATTTTATTGGAATAAACCTTTGCAACTGTTGATTATTAAAAACTTGTTAAATGAATCTCCAATTTTGATTTGTAAGTAGGCTTGAAATATATTTCTCTTAGAAAAAGTATTCTCCCTCCAGCTAGAGAAATAAATGTGTTCTTAATGCAAGGGACTGGATATTGTACAAAATGGATGACAAGGTTAGTAGTTATCTTAAAATTCCTGCAAGTATGCACATCTAGCCTTCCCCTTCTTTATTACTGGAACAATGGGCCCAGAAAATTCACTCTCACTCTGCTGTCATAAAATTCTTGTCTATTCCAAATCTCTGTATTATGCTTCTGACTTTTGTTTGAGTGCAAATTGCACTGTTTTGTCTATCTCAGTCTGGCACTTTATACCCTTGGAAGTGTTAATGCCTTCCTCAAAAATCTTGTGTTTTGTTTCAAACTTGTGACCAGATTCAGCTCTCGGCCTTGTGATGTCATTACCTGGTGCTAATCCGTACTGGTTGCAATTTGTAGTACAGAATATGAATTGACATAGCACAAGTGTTATAAGGAAAGAATTTTCCTCATGGGAACATGGACTGTCCTTTACCTTCATGTGTATGTGTGTGCGCGCTAGTATGTGTGTGGAAGACTAGTACAATGGAAGAATGAGCTACCACTCTCTGACAAGAAATTAACAACTTCTTTGCCCCTTATTTTTTCTGTGCCATTCTAAAGGCAGTTTATCGGTTGAGGGTTCATAGGTGTACTAGGCTAATGACCCTGGAGCCTTTACAAGCCTAGCCCATAGGATTTACCCTGGCATCTGGCCACCCAACCTTGGTTTCCAATGCCTCTGTCAAGTAGAGCCACTGGGGTGAATTTTCTATTTCCCATCCACTCATCAATATTTCTCTTGGAGGGCCAGTGAGGTGCTCTATTTGACTTGTATGGGAAGTCTATTCCATAGTATGGGCAATCTCTGGGTTATGAACCTGTCCCTCCAGCACGTTCTGTTGATTGTGGTAATGAGGTTGAGGTCTCTGGAGCGTGTGGTGCAGAGGGATTGGGATTTCTTTAGATATAGCATTTCTAACAGAGCTGGGTCAGACATGGCTTTATAAGTCAAGCAGAGATCACCTCTAAGTATGCGATATGAGACAGAGAGTTTTTTTGAGTCTGTCCATATAGGACAAGTGTTTAAGGCCTAGGATCCTCTTTGTGAGGTACTTTTGCAGCCTCTGGTACATGCCAAATGGGGCATTGTACTCTATGATTGGCCTAATGAGGGAAGAGCAGAGGGAGACAATGACCTCTTTCTTCGTGGATGCAAAACCCTTAGAAATGAGATGTGACACAGAGAAGGACTCTCTGACCACAGTGGCAGTGTGGTGAACAAAAGAGAGGTTGCTGTCAACCTGTGTTCCTAGATCTCTTATAATGCGTTCTGTGTTCAGTGGACTACCATCAATGTGGTAGTTCATAGGAACTGGGTTTTTCCCAAAGGGGATGACGACACATTTTTGGGCATTGAACTTAAGGCCATGGTTCTGACACCAGTTGTTGGGTTCAGTGAGTCCTTTCTGTAGGATGTCAACATCACTTGGGGAGTTGTTAATAGCTCTGAACTTGCAATCATCTGTGAACTTTGTCAAGCAGAGTCCCTTCATGTTGGATTGGACTTCTGAGAAGTAGATACCAAACAGGAGAGGATCCAGGAGTGATCCCTGTGGGACTCCACTCGTGACTGGTTGGCAGTCTGACTTGAGTCAACTACTTTCACACTGTGGGTTCTATCTGTGAGCCAGTTTGCAACCCACCTAGTGATATAGGCGTTTATGCCTAGCTTAGTGAGTTTTTCTATGATTCCTGAATGGGGAATGGTATCAAAGGCCTTGGCCAGATCAAGGTAGGCTGTATGAACCACCTTGCCTTCATCCACAGCTCTGGTGACTGACTCAAAGAAGTCGACCAAGTTGAGCAGGCATGATCTACCTTTCACAAAACCAAACTGTGTGGGATCCAGAGTTTGGAGATTCTCTATATCCGTGTTTTATTAGGTCCATGATGATTCATTCCGTAGCTTTGCATATCAGACTTGTCTAGCTAATGGGGCAATAGTTCCCAGGGTCTGTAGTCCCTCTCTCCTCCTTTGTGGAGAGGGATGACTATAGCAGTGCGCCATTCAATAGTTACAAACCCTGAGGTGAGGCTGTGATTGAACAGGGCATACAGGTGAGGTGCCAGTTCACTCTGTAGTTCATGCAGAACACAGCCAGGGATATTGTCCGGTCCCATAAAAGCTGTATTCTTGAACTTGGATAGTGCTGTTTTAACCTGTGCAGCAATAATACTGGGTGCCTGGCAATCTATTGATATTGTGATTGGTGCTTTGGGGGGGAGAGAGGGGAAAAGTTGGCACTGAATCTGTTGGCCAGTATATTGGCAATATCTGTTGGCTCGGTATAGGAGGTACAATTGTACAGTAGGTCAGAGCAAATCTGGGTATTGCCGTGGAGATTCTTTACATAACTATAGAAGGCCTTGTGGTTGTCTTTACTATCTGCTGCAATTCTGTTTTCATAGCTAGATTTAGAAGATTTGATGAGGGATCTCAATTTTTTGTTGAGGTTGATAAGGGTTTTTTTCCAGTCTTGGGACTTCACCTTATTCCGCATCAGTTTCCTCAGTGTGAAATTATGTTTTGTTTAATTTTGTAAAAATTTACTTGTAAGAATAAGCTAAATTATCATCATTGTATGCTTTATAGTTTTCAAGCCTGTAGTGTTTGCTTGTTTGGGATACCAATAAAAAGGGGAACATCTTCCTTGGAAGTGATGTTCCACACCTGATAGTTTTGGCTAGTGATATTTTGTTTCCCCTTCGTTTGGTGCACCAATTCTAAGTTGTATTTATTGTATGCAATACCATTGTCTCCATCATAAGTTGGTGCTTTTATAAGAGCTAGATGAGGGTTTGCAAATAAGATCTCAATTGTTTTGTATAATTGACAACCACATTTTTTAACTTACTTTATGTAATATGAATGAACTTAACTTCCTAGTTTAAAAGGGCTACAATTATGCAGTATATAAAAACTCTTCACCCAAATAAAGATCCCATCCTGATAACAGAATGCTAAGAGAAAGCAGGTAAATTAAATTGCATTGTGCTCTCTCCTCCTATTAAGCAGCAGGAGGATTAGAGGTGTGGGAGCTGTTTGGAGCAGACCCTGACAAAGTGGACATTATCAGTGAAACATGGTAGCAAATGCCATTTTAACTGTTTCACGATTATTTTACCTAGAGGGCAGTAATCTTAAACATAAGAAGTCTTCTAACAAGTCAAAGAAAGCAGAGAGTGCATTTAATTCTAGCAGGAGACTGTTCTCTGCTCTGACTTCCCTTGCCTCCTCTATAAGGAAGGCGCAGTGCAATCTTTGAACAGATTTTCAGGTTCCTTAGTCTGACTCATAACTGGTCGGAATTATGCAGGAGCACAACTTCCAGATTCTATGTATTTTTCACTCATTAGATGTACCTGAAGTCTGATAGACATTTTACTAGGGAATATGCATATCTCCAGGTAGATTTTTAAGTCTCTCCCAGTTTGTCTGATTACCTTTTTGTTTTTTGTTTCACAATAGTTTTATGCTTCTCACTCTGCATATCGGTAACATTGTTGCCTCACAGCAAGAGGTTCTCCCGTTTGATTCTCGGCTGGAGTGCCTTCTGTGTGGAGTCTGCATGTCCTCCTCGCGGTCGAGTGGCATTCGAAAGACATGCGTAGAATGGGCGTGCCTTCGCTGAAGGTTGGACTTCGAGCTGGCACCTCGGCACCCGTAAAAAATCCACTGCCAATCATTAGCAGGCCGGAGTTCCGCTGTGGTGACCCCTAACTGGGAAAAGCCAAAAGAACAACAACAACAAAAAAGAACTCTGCATATCTCTGGTACTGTTCTAGGCTTCAGCAGTTCTATTAATGCTCAGGTTTGTGAGATTCTGAATAGTTTCTCAGAGGAAGATTTGAGCTCAGAACTTTTGTGGCATGGTATATGCCACTTAAAGAATATGTTATTCATCAGTAGTAGGAGTACAATGATTCTCTTGGGTCCTGCAAGGACTGGCTAAACTATTTATTGTGGTAGAAGATAAACCATGTGAATGATCAACCTGTCCTGATGGATCATGCTGAAATTAAGGAAGCATATGAGCTTTGCCTCTCCTTTCCTAAAAAATAAATATTCTGAAGGTGACTAGGAACAAGATCTTGTCACTGTGATATTGGTTGATTTAAGTTGTACAACTAGTACAAATAGTTTGGCATTCAAAATATTGGCAACTGGTTGATGCTGTTATGCACGTTTTTTTTTATCTTGTATTCCATATCTGATGATGGTCATAGGCTATTGGTCATGCAACTGTTTTGAGTTGTATAGAACTCACTAAAGTTTGTTCCTTTAATGTAAGATCTGATGGTCCATTTAACTTCAGACAGAACCTGAATTGATAATAAGCAAACTAGCAGCAGGCAAAGCTGCCAGTCTCAACCGCTTGTATTTGCAAACTAAGTTTTATTAATATTTCCGGGTGCAGTCCTCCTCACTGTTACTGAGCATAAAGAACAGAGTGATGCAGAATGAGCTGCCTGAGCTCATGGAAGAATACTTTGATATCAATTATTCTAAAGCTGAGGAAGCATCCAAACCATCCAGCTCCCCATTCTACCATATATTTTCTCATTTAAGTTATCCACTTCAGTTTGGCCTCATGGATATCACATCCATGCCCTTTAATGATGATCACTCTGGATTTGACCAAGTTTGACAGTCTTAGGATACTATCAGGCTGATAGCTTCACATCCTCCCCTTTTCTTCCCATCCTCCCCTTTTCTTCCCATCTCTACTAGTGTTCCTCAAAGCTCCATCTTAGGACCCCTTTTGTTTTAACTTCTTCACCAATGATCTTTTCACCTCTTGTAAAGAATCTTCACTCATTCAATATGCTGATGACTCCACACTTATCTCTATATATAATATTTCTGAACTACACTCCCTATCCCAACAAGCCCTACTATCCACAGAACAATGGCTTTCTCACAACCTACTGAGCCTAAATCCCAAAAAGACTAAACTCTTACTTTTCCTTCCCTGTTCTCATTCCCACCATAGGTAGGTACTAGGCTATCGGCCCTGGGGCATATACAAGCCCAGCCAAAAAGATACCCTGGCTTTTGCCACCCAAGAAAATTATTTTCCTGTGCCACTGTGGAGCAGAGCCACAGAGGTGATCCCCGGGGAGAATTTCCTATTTCCCATCCAATCATCAAGATTTTTCTTGAGTGCTAATGAGGAGCTTTGTTTGATATAGATAGGTAGTTTATTCCAGAGTATGGAAAGTCTCTGGGACAGGAATCTATCCCTCCGGCATGTTCTGTTTATTGTGGTGACAAGGTTATTACATCTTCTAATAATGCAACTATCCAACCTGATAACCACATAAAAGTCCTAGGGGTCATCATCGATGATGAACTAAAGTTCAACCTACATATACACCAATGTATAAAAAGAACACACCAGAAATTAGGCCTGCTTTATCGGAACAAAATATTCCTAACTCCTGATGCTAGATTTACCCTGGACAGGCCCTCCTCCTCCCTACCCTTCTATATGCTGCCCCAGTACTTATCAATATTCAGGCCACCACTCTTAAACTTCAACAAACGTACCATAAAATAGCCAGATTCATTACGAACTCCCCATACAACTCACACCACTGCATTGCTTTAAACTCTCTCCAATGGCTTGAACTTCCCCAATTACTGCTTTTCAAATGCTTCACTCTATCCTTTATAAACCCTCCTCCTGTCCATCTCTCTCTTCCTTAGTCACTATCTACACTCCATCCTGAACCCTCCGTACTTCTAGTTAACAACTGCTTGAAATTTACCACCCAACAAAGTCTGTAGGCAAATTACTCTATAAACACTCAGTCGCCCATGCCTGGAACAGACTTCCCTTTGACTTGCATTTAATTTCACACACCTCCCACTTTAAAAACAAACTAAAAACATATTTTCTCAATTCCAGGACCTGCCCTTGCAATGACCCCACTTAGTCTCCCACCCCCACACTTTCCCTTATTAAGGACCCTACTTCATCCCCCAACACACCTCTCATAAGGTATTTGCAGGAAAAAAAAATATATATATATATATATATATATATATATATATATATATATATATATATATATATATATATATATATATATATATATATATATATATATATATATCTCCTTTGTTTTACTCTCAACCTATTGCATTATCTCACTGTAAAAATATATGTTTCTTAGTTTCATTTTTTTCCTGCTCCATGCTTGGAATATTAACTTGTATGTATGTGCTCAACAAATATAAAACTTTTACTCTGTATAATTGCTTCTCACCTCAATATTTTTGTGTAATATTATACTTTGTAATAGAAATGTATTGTTGGAGCTTTTCTCCTCGGGTCCCCACTGAAAATGGGCCACAAGCCCAGTTGGACTAACCCAGTTAACAAATGTCAATTAAATGAATAATAAATAAAGAAATAGTTTATCTCAACTGGAAATTGTTGGTTAGACCATTAGTTTTGCAGACTCACTTAATCCATGATTAGACTTATTGTCTCACATATAATCATCTAATTGTTTTTTAAACAATGTCGGAGAACTAGTGTATTTTAACTGTAGATGCAATTTATTCCATAACTTGGGAACTGTCTGAGTGACATACATATCCCTTTTTATAGTTGTATTACAAGGGGTCATATTATAGTTGTATTACAAGGGGTCATTTTACATGGTCGTCTTTTCACAAAGTCGACTTTCATATGGCCGAGACCATATGATCGACTTTTGAAAAGCCGACCATGGGGAACCATTGTCTCCTTACAGTGCGGAATGGGAAAATTTCCCTCTTCTGCACTGTAGTGGGGGGCGCAGTGGGTCTTGCCCCTTGCTAACAGTTTTAAGATAAGTGTTTGTTGTGTTTTTGTGTTTATTTTACATGGTCGGCTTTCCATAAGTCAATCATGTGGTCTCGGCCATATGAACGTTGACTTCGTGAAAAGTCAACCATGTAAAGTAGACCCATTATAAGTCACTTTATAGCATGCCTTTGTCTCTATTATACCAGGATATTGTTTAGATAGCATCAGTCCTACTTCTTCCTATAAGTCCAAAGTTTGTAATGGCTTTAAATGCTAAACATAATTTCACTCCCAATTTTTATTTATTTCACATTTTGTTAACCGGGTTACTCCAACTGGGTAAGAAATTACCCATTTTCAGTGGAGACCAGAGGGGAAAAGCCCTGAACAAAACATGCACATACATACAAATAGAGACCAGTTAACAATATAAAGAGCAGAACAAACTTATGGATAAGAAATATAAATGTAATCCAAGGAATAATACATGGCTATATACAGCATACAGAACAGTTTACAGTATTTTAACCCTAACCCATCTATACAGGAGAAATTTCTGATAATACAAATCCTTTTGGCATAATGTCTTTATACACTCCCCAAAGTGTTAACATCATCCAGCATTTAAGAATAAAGTTTGTAATGGCTTAAATGCTAAACATAATTTCACTCCCAATATCTGTACAGCATACAGAACAGTTTAAGGTATTTTAACCCTAACCCATCTATACAGGAGAAATTTCTGATAATACAAGTCCTTTTGGTATAATGTCTTTGTGTACTCCCCAAAGAGTTAACATCATCCAGCATTTAAGAATAAAAACATAACTTATGTTTTATGATCAACCTAATTATTGATATAAATAAAAATGTAAGTATTGCCATATCTCTGGATTCAGTTGTATTGTGTATTATTCCTGTCTGCCATAATGTTCTTGTCTTTACATATTGTATGTGACACTTAAAAGAAAGGCTAGGACCTATTACAGTACATAAATCTTTAAGGTGATTTATTATTTCCAACTGTTTGTTACACAACACTGTCTGGATGTTACTGTTAGTTCCAAATATTACATTACATTATATTATATTAAAGTTTAGACCCATTCTATCCACCCAGTCTTGTAGTATGTTTATATCCTCCATGTCTGTATGATGACCTATTTCAGCATCTACTTTTCAGTCATTATCATATTTGAACACCCAGAACTTGAGAGAAAAATGAAATAATATGGGTCCTAAGACTGAATCTTTATCTGCTCCTTCTTTGGTACTTATCCAAGATGATTTTATATACTGTGTTAGCACACAATGCTCTCAATCAGTTGACCAATTATGAATCCAATCGGTGATGTATTGATTTACCCCAACTTCTGCAGACTTGGCATATCTTCGTGTAGTAAGACATCATGTGCAAGACATCGTGTGCCTTAGTTATATCAAGATAGGTAACTAAACGGTGTTTTCCTTGTTCCGCCAAAGCGGAGATCTTTTCAATAAACTTTATCTGACATGTCAAAGTAAATTTTCTCTTTATGAAACCATGCTGAATAATGTCAGTTATCCATATATCTCATGCCTTTCAAGGTCCTTCAAGATACATTGTTTAAAACATTTTCCAGTGATGGAGGTAAGATTGATTGGCTTACAGTCTGCTTACCATGTTCTCCTCCTTTAAAGATTGATTCTACATATGACCTTTTTCCATTACATAACTGCAATTTTTTCTTTTAACATATAATTAAACATATATAACATGAACTAATGCTAACAAATTTTCCAGAAATATTGTCAGGCACCACAGATTTTTTTCTAGCTTGGCTAAAACATCTTGCATAGTTATGCAGGTCATGGTGAGATTGTATTAATGATAATATTAGGTTGAGTCTGTCTGACTATCAGTTGACGGCACTGCAAAATATTCATTGAAGATTTACATATTTATCTGAAACTGGCTTTCCTGTATTATTTAGTAGCCCAACAACTGTCTGTGATTTGACTGTATTAACATAACTATAGAGATATTTTTGTCATCGGCAATATTTAGGAAATTAAGTTTCATAGTTCTGCTTCTTCATAATAAGTACATTTTAAGTGCTTGGTAATTTGATTTTAAACATTTTTGCTAAATCTGTTATATTAACTTTAGATTGGTAGTATATTCTTCTCTTTTTTTTACCACAGTAGTTTGGTCTAATACCACCAAAGTTTCTATTTCAGACTTCCCTTTATTTTCTTAACTTGTATATGATTTAAGTATTAATTAAATATATTTTAAATTCCTTCTAACCACTGGCTTCAACACCATATATATGTTCATCATTCTAAGTTATTAATATTAATGAATACATTTATTTCATTCAGTTTACTGATTATCATAATAAACGTTTTCACTGTTGTCCAGTGTTGATGCAAGCACATCAAAAACAATAATGTCATGATGAGAACTACACAGAGTATGCATAATACCTAAAATGTTAATGAGGTCCTCGGTATTTGTCACCAAGTTTTGTTGCATGTATGTGTAGTAGCCATTTGCATAAAGTTATAGGTATGCAATTTATATATAATATAGAATTAAATTTAAGTACCAGGGTGGCCAGTTTGCCAGTTTATATGGATGTAGTTGAAATCCCCTAATATTGTAGGTTGTTCATTAAATATTCCTCTAGTGTCTTTAAAAAAGAATTGTGTTGCAAACTTCTTATTTCTGGGGTATGGTATGCAATGCTTATTCTACTGTCCCCAAGGTGTACAATTTCTCAATATTATATTCAGTATGTGTTCTTAAGTTCCTTCTTTTTCTGAAGAACTGCTGATGGGTACCAACAACATACCACACTCAACTTTTCTGCCTGCTGTCTTGTTCTTGTATCTATTGATTTCATGGAATATTAGATTACTGACAATCCAAGTCTCACTAATGGTTATTATTTTAAATTGACTCTGATTAACAGAATAAAGAAAAAGAGAGGGATCCATCAGTGACATTGTAGAGCCAGAGAAGGCCTTAGACTAAGTCCACGTGTTTTTGTTTTTTTGGTATGCTGCATTATTTCTTTATATCTTGGTACATTTACTATAATAAGTGTGTTGAATAACTTTATTAGGGAAGCTGGAGCACAATCTATATTAACATAGAGTCTGTTAGAAACATTTAATTAAACCAGGGTGACCCTCTTCTGTCTCTTGTCTTTGAACTTTGTATTAAATCATTGGTCCAGTCTTTGAGACCGGCTGCTGTCAAGGAATGCAGCCTCTTCTAGAGATCACCTCCTGTCATTATTTGCAGATGATCTTATAGCTCACAGGACAGAGGAATACTGGTTCTTTCTAAAGTTAACTTTATTACGTTAGTTGAAAACAATTTTATAGTTTACATGACAGATCTTAAACTTTGTTTGCTAGTTCTTAATGAGCTTGTCACTAGATTTAGGGTTATCTCAGAATATATGGCAAATGGCCCTCATGACAACAACAGTGTTTGTCAGTTATGTGCTATTTGAGACATGCCAAAGAGTCTACTCTTACAAGTGGAACACACATACTTTCAAATATCTGGGAGGAGAGATTCATCCTGAATAGGTCACTGTATTAAAGGTTTCTATGGCTAAAGTAATTTAGGTCATAACGTACTCCATGAGCTTGCAATACATTCTAAAGAGAATTCAAGTGGAGAGAATAGTGAATCTACCCTAGTGCCTTTTATTTCACTTATGTTGTCCTCATAAAAGGAACTTAGTATTAAAAGAAAGGTTTGAGGACTTTTTGGGGTAATGGTAGCACCACAAAAGTCCTTTGGCAAACCCCAAAATGAAAGAACGGATAATTTATGGTATTTTATCTTACATTATACAGTGAATCAACTTAACAGCCTTTAAAACTATGTAACTCAGACTGTGTAGGGGACTCTTACATTGGAATCCTTCCAGATTTAGTAAACTTTAGAAAGAATCTCTTTTCTACCCTCACAGTTCTTAAGATTGCTTTTGTTATTTTCTTCATAAGCAGTTAGTTTTCTCCTTAAAATCCTCTACCTTTCAAAACCTACAGTGTGAATCTATGGCTTAACTTACTAATGCCTAATGTGAATTCAGATGCGTCTCCCAAACCTGTGTAGCAGATGCCAACTTTAGGCTTAATGAAAATATACTTAGTCTCTCTTTCTGGAACATGTGTACCTGTCTCATTTGGTTTACTTGTAGTTATATGCGATACCTCAAAATCTCACCAATTTAGATATTTTCAAGCTAAAAAAAAATCTCTCTCTACTCCAGAGATTACTATCTCAGATAAAGAGAAAACTATGGCAATAAAGTATCTAACTGACATGCAGAATTTGTTATGCCCATTTTGTATATAATCATCTCCTTCCTGGCCCTTGTTTAGTTGTAAGTAGAAGCCCATGCACTTCCAAACACCTTGTAGATTAATCAGAGTATCAAAATACCAACAGCTGGTTCTAGGGAATTTAAATCGTGGAAGATGTATTCTAGGAATGTCAAGAATTACAGCACTTTAGACAAGATGTATCCAGCTGTTCCACACTCTTAGGAGTGAATGTGTAGGGTTTAATATGGATTAAGGCATTGCTAGGAGTTAAACAAATGTCAGATTCACATTCTGCCAGCCATTTGGCTGAATTCTAAGAAGGCAGTAACAATGGTAATCTCCAGATCTTCCAGTGCTATCAGACCTTCATCAGTTTTAAAACAAATGTTCTTGTTCCATATAAGGAATTGGTGTAATGTTGGTTGCATTTTGTAGCTGGAGGAGTAACCACATTTTCTGCCAGTGGCCTGCTGAAACAGAATTTTCTTGTTTCCTGGGGTCTTCAAAAATATTTTGCACCATTTCACTCTTATAGGCTCAAATATGAATGATAGTGCTCATTGTATTATGTAGCATATGTCCCAAAAAGAGAAAGAAGGTAAATTTTCTATCGAGCTAAGCTTGAAAGGAAGTGCTAGGTTGTATCTTATGTCATGTCATGCAACATCTGTAATTCCTGATAAATGATGAATATGTTTGTTTATTTTCAGCCATGCTGTGCAGAACCAGATTGTTGTGGATCCTATAACAAGCAGTCCAGAATACCATGTACCCGAGGCAGTAGACACATTGACCAATGGGCACAAGGCTGACCTTGAAGCTGCAAAACGGTTGGCAAAGAGACTGTACAGGTTGGATGGCTTCAGGAAATCAGATGTGGCCAGACATTTAGGGAAAAAGTAAGTGTTTAAACATAATTATTGATTATTATTGCTGTAGTAAGGAGCCATGTTATTGTACAAAAGCATGATATTACAAGCTGATGTTTTAATTTATTATACTTGTCAATTTCTGAGACTTTTTTTCTTAAACCATATTTCATGCCTTTGTAATACCTCCTTTTATATTAAACTTAGTTTCTTTTTGGCAGTACCTTTTCAATTACCACAGAAACAGACTGAAATTAGGTTATATCACTACATGCTTAATTGAATTTTCCATGCTTAATGGACTACAGCCTATATCTTTGTGTCACTTATGAGTAGGTCTTAAAAATATGACACAATGTTTCTGAATTCTAGTACTTGCTATACGTTGCAGGCCTTCAGTGGGAAACAATTGCATGAAACCATCCCATTTTTATTTTTGTTTATTGCAGCGGTTAGCATTGTCGCCGCACAGCAAGAGGTTCTCTGGTTCGAGTCTTGGCTGGGGTGCTTTCTGTGCGGAGACTGCATGTTCTCTCTGCCATTGCGTGGGTTTCCTCCGGGTGCTCCATTTTCCTCCCACACTCCAAAGACATGCAGTAGGTGGACTGGACACTCTAAATTGCCATAGGTGAGAGTGTGTGCATGGCTGAGTGGTACAAATGAACTACCATGGCAGGGCTAGCCACCTGGCGGTGTAAACCTTGGCTCAAGATGATTGTCACTGCTGAAGTGACACCCCAACCCCATGTGCAAAATGGGAAAAGGGGTTGAGGATTGATGGATATAAATACTTAATTTCTATACATGCAAGACATGCTTTCTCTGACTTCATGTGGTAAATAGCTGCTCTGTTTCAAGAAAATAGCAGCATAGCCATACACCGGTTAGCACCACTGCTTCACAGCACTTGGTTCTTCAGTTTGGTTCCCAGCTGGGATGCCTTTTCTCTGAAGTATGCACATCCTGAGTGTGTCCATGTGGGTTTTTGCGATGTGTTCTGTTTTTTAAACATACCAAAAGATGCAGTAAATGGATTTACAGTCTTTCAAACTATTCATAGTGTGTGCATGCCATGTGTGTGGGAGTGTGTGTGCATGTGCTGTAATGGATTGGTGTCCCCTTCAGAATTGGTTTTGCCTATATGTGCTTATTGAGTGGCATGATAAGCTCTATCTCCATATCAAGCCCACATTGGATTAAGAGAGTTATATACAGCTCACTATCAGCCCTACATTAGATTTAGCGGGTTATCAGAGAATAAAGTAATGAATGAAAGACTTCCCACAAGGCCATTGGTAACCTCACTATGGTCTTACTTTTTCTTTACAATGCACTTGTAGTTGTTTCACATCATAGGACTGTAGCAACCACAACTGCAGCCACAGGGAAATTGTATAATGGCTGCTTTGCTTTTCTTCATGATTATAGTATGGCCTTGTGGAGCTCATATATCCAAAACCATTCTATATATGTAGCACAGTAGGGTTGTAAAGTATGACTAGCTGATCTTATGGCATGCTAGAGTATTATAAGAACATGGTCTGCTATGTTTTATTTCCAAGAACTCTTCTCTTTTTTTAAAAGGCGTTCAAGAGCATGGCTTGGCAATTTGTGGTTTCAAAGTTCCAAGGATTACATCCATGCTGATGTTTTATTTATTTATTTATTTTTGTTGTAGTCCTTTCTGGGCCAAGCACTTCAGCAGATGGAGATTTTAAGTCATATGATCACAACAAACTGTGCAGACCAATTTGGAAGGCTCATCAATGGTGGTGCAAGATTAAGGGTTCCTATAATTGTCTTAGAAATTTCCTGTGTCTCTCTTAGACCGTACTTCGTTAGAGATCATATCCAGGTGACATATCTGATGATCTCCAAGACTTTACTTCCATTTTATTTAAAAATGTGCTTTTAAAAGAAAGCATATATTTTAATTTTTTTATTTTTTTATATTAATGGTTTTCACTCCTTTTTCAATCCTGG
Source organism: Protopterus annectens (assembly GCF_019279795.1). Classification (NCBI taxonomy): domain Eukaryota; kingdom Metazoa; phylum Chordata; order Ceratodontiformes; family Protopteridae; genus Protopterus; species Protopterus annectens. The sequence continues at coordinate 782,732,820 of NC_056748.1, read as the reverse complement.
TGGATGCTACATAGGTCTAGTAAGAGAGCTGCAACACTGTCGATTTCTGGGACCAGTATTATTTTTGGTGTATAGGAGCTGTACCTCTGGTGTGATTCACAGTGCTTCACTTTGTGCACTTTGAAGATGTTTCATTATTTGGTGACTTTATTCTGAAGTGGATACCCATAACAGCAGAAGGTATGATGCAGGTGCACAACTTCATGCACTTTTCCTATACAGCTAATTTTGCTGAAGCCCCTGACAAAACTTTTATTACTAAGGGATGCTCCCTCTTCAGCTTCTCCCTTGAGTAGTACTGTTGTTTGCCCTTTTTCATCAGATAATCACTTGTAGTTTTCTGAAGTCTGTTACCCTTGAGATGCTTTGTTTTACTGAAGGAATTTTTGCCAAAAGTCTACCTCAGCAGCTGATGACTCCTGTTTCTTTGTTCTCCTTGTGGACAAATCTGGCAGTTCTAGATGATGGATCATCTTACCCTTCTTCACATCTAGCCAAAGAGAGAGAGAGAGAGAGAGACAGAGAGAAGAGTGTTTCTGAGGAGAATTTATTTGGTTAAGGAGCCCCAGCTGGACTGGCACTCTGCTTTATCTCTGCACAGTCCGATCACTTGAGTTCTAGTAGGGCAGTTGAGTCTAGTTTGGATTCCATCTGAGTGGTGCATCTCTGATTTTCAAGGGTTTCGCATTCAACTCTGAGCTCCTCATTAGGCCACATCCAAGGAAATTGACCAGACATGCTCTGAAAGTATTTGACATTACCCTATTACCCTTGGGCAGATACAACAGATGCAATATAAAAGTCATCTGTTGTAAGATGTAAACCTCTTCCTTTTTTACTTTTGCTTTATAACAGAGGATGATATAAGATTAACCTGCTCTGTCTTCCTTCCTGCATCCTGTCCCCAGCCTTAAAGGACTTCTTGGAGCCACTGACATGTGGACAGAGTATGGTGGTTGTCAGGCTCTTTCAAGAGTATGTTCGCTCTGTGATTAATCTGGATATTTCATGTTATCAACCTGCACCAGTGCTGTCTTTAAAGAATCTCTATTTTCTACTTGCACAAGTCCTTCTTGTACACCACCTTAGGAAGTGGCCCAGTTACTTTGAACTGTTCATCATTACAACTAAAAATGTTACAATTCTTGTGCAAAAAGTCTTATGTTTGAAAATTTTATTGGAAAGAAGTTATGTTGCCTGTCAGTGCCCACTAATTAAAGTATGTGAATGTTGTAGTCAATGTAAATGCATATTAGAAGTAGACACTTTTTATATAGAAAGGTTTGTTGACATTCATGTTAAACACAGATATAGTTGCTATAGCAGAAGAGTGGTGTATATTGCATAGTGTGCTGAATGCCCCAGCTTTTATGTTGGAAAAAACAAAAGAATGTTAAAAGAGAGAATATACCAGCACATGCACAATGTTTCAAAGAAAAATGACAGTAACACCTTGTTTAAACATATTAACGTGCTTAAGAGCTGCAATTTCAAGTTTTACATATTTGATTGTATTGAACAAGATACAAGGGGCGGGTCCTTGGGAATAGCTCAAGTGGCAGCTATAAACAAATTCTTTGGCCAATTTTGGCTTATAGGAAGTTATATCTATGGCAGTGTACTGAAAATAAGGTCAGTTTTTTTATATTTGGGGATGTCCTGTTTAGTGTTATACAAGCATTTATTAATAAGTTTTTCACAATTTTAAAGCAATTATTGCACTTGTACTTTACGTTTTTAACCTTCTAATATGGTTGAAATTTTTGTCATTTTTTATATTGTAATGGAAGGGTTAAACCCTCTATGTATTAAGTATCAGCATCTCTAGTGGCTTGATTGCTTGGGAGGAGTTACAAACTATTTAAGGAGTGATGGTACACAGCTGTGTACTCTGAAGAAGTTGCAGGGCAATTTGTTTTTTTTTTTTTGATTAAATAAGGAAGTGGTTGTGTGCTTCTGGCTGGACATTTTTATAGGGTTTAGTGTTCAGAAGGCATTTTTAGTTATTGGTTAATGTCAACTGCCAACATGTCATCCTCTGGTGCCAGTCAAGCTGCTACCACTCGTGATGAGACTCTAAGACACCCTGTCAGCTTTGGTAGGTAGTCTAACACAACTAATTTTGCAATTCACACAGCAGCTGCAATAATTCCCTATTACAAATTGCACAAGGCAGAACGAAGGACTTATCACAATCAACAGTGAGGGAAGTTCTGGGTGGTTTGATTTCAGTAGGAATTTAATTACACTGAGACAGAGACCACATTTAAACAACAGTATTGTACAGGCAAGCGATGCAATTGAGAGAGAATTTGCCCCATAGAGAATCTGGTATAGCAGTTTCAATTACTTCAAAACTGTGACTGAAGGACTGGATTAACAAAAAAAAGTGGAACTTTGGGTGAGTCTCAACACTATTAACATTAGTTATGACTCCATGGGCAAGTTGCTTCATAACTTTGAATCTAAACTGACAAAACACAAGAACTTTACAAACTGAAATTTGTTATTTGAAAGAATGTATTCAGCTACAACATCTTCCCAAGGGGCTTAGATGCTAGAAATATCCAACAGGGCTCACAGCAGGTTCCCCTGTATTACAATGATTTGATTAATTTATATGATCAACATGGCTGTGAGTATATGGAATTACTTATTAAATACAACATTAAGGAAATGGAAATTTTAATGCATGAACTCACTGAAGTGAAGGATAACATTAATAGTGAATAATTTACATATAAACAAAGGGACTATCATTCTAGTTTTTGATAGAGTTGGGTTTCCTCTGGGTGGTCTGGTTTCCTCCCACATCCCAAAGACATGCTGTAGGTGGATTGGACACTCTAAATTGGACCTAGGCATGAGTGCGTGTGTGTGCCTTCTGTGGAAGGTTGGGCACCAGGCTGGCAACTTGACACTGTAAAACTCCACTGCCAATCATGAGTGGACAGGTGAATCCGCTGTGGTGACCCCTAGGTGGGAAAAACCGAAAGAAGAAGAAGATGATAGCCTGAGAATTTGGCAGTGGGTTTCTGATAACCTTTTGCAAGGGTTTTCTGGGTAAGTACAGACTTGAATGATTTAGTATCTGAAGAAGTGTTTTTCTGGGGTGCTGAAGGTCTGAATTTTAGACTGAAAAAGTATTTTTTGAAGTGCTAATCTAACTGATCTGTATTGTTGTCTGGCAGTAGCAGCTTTATTGGATTTAAATGTATGCCAGAGTTTATTTGTGTTAGCCAGGGGTGCATGACCTTAAGGAGCTGACTCCTTATAAATGTTTTAAGGCTAAGGCTTTAGACTGGGACAGTAATGTGTATTATATTTTGTAGTGGGGTGTTAAAATACAAAAGTTCATCATCTATTGAAGTTAAGGATAGAGGGCTCATGTTAGTAGAAGATAACAGACAAAGGTGTTTTTTTTTTTTTTTTTTTTTAATATTTTTATTGAAAGAAGTTAAGATCCAGGGCGGCCACTGTGGTGCAGTGGTTAGCATTGCCGCCTCACAGCAAGAGGTTCTCCGGTTTGATCCTCTGCTGGGGTGCCTTCTGTGTGGAGTCTGCATGTCCTCCCTGTGGTCGCGTGGGTTTCCTCCGGGTGCTCCGGTTTCCTCCCACATCCCAAAGACATGCTGCAGGTGGATTGGACACTCTAAATTGGCCCTAGGTGTGCGTGTGAGTGTGCCTTCTGTGGAAGGTTGGGCGCCGGGCTGGCAACTCGACACCGTAAAACTCCACTGCCATTCAATGTGCGGACAAGGTGATCCGCTGTGGCGACCCCTAACCGGGAAAAAGCCGAAAGAAGAAGAAGAAGATTGAAAGAAGTTAAGATCCAGTTAGTAGTAGATTTCCTTCCATTAGGTTTATGGATTTTGGTTGTGTTTATAATTGTTATAGCTTAATCACTGAGACAAATAGGGTGAGAGAAATGGTGGGGGTGTTTGGTCCAGACTGTACTGAAGCCATACAAAGTTAGTAGCTCTGACTTAATAATGACTGCTAGTAGATGAAGAACTTCATAAGGGATATGCTTCTCAGAACATAAAGCCACATGACTATAGGGTTCTTATTATTTGACATGAGTACTAAGAGAACTAGAGAGACTTTTGTCTTTGAGGAGTTGGAATGAATGAGTTGAGAGTATTGTAAGGTATTTTTGTATGGGCAGCTGCACAAATAGCTCTTTTTTGTATGTACAGTCTTGTCAATAGATGATCTAATTTAGATGGGTTACTTCTTAACCACAAATGTGTGGTCTCGTCCATTACTCAGTAACTCCAAAAAATCAGCTGAATACCAATTTATACACTGCGTGTAGTTAATTTGTTTTAATGAAGCTGCTATGTGATTTTATTTGCACTTATTTCAGATTAATTCCTCTCTCCACAAAGTTATGTTGGAGGAAAAAAAAGATGCATATTGGCAATTAGTGATTGCATTTACAGTAAATCCCTCCACAGGATAATAACATTTCTAATTAGTAATGAAAAGACAAATTTAATTATTAATTCTTTACTTAATTAGGAGTTAACTTGTTTGATGTTTTGGTTGACTTTGTGATACTAAATTGAACAGTATGTTTGCTGTTGCCATGGTGGATTGATAAGATAAAGTCATTGGAGGCTAGGTGCTATGAAGAAATATGATCAGGTATGCCAAAATAAGGAATAATTTGAACGATGAATGCATAGGTTGTTTGTGCTGTAATTTACTTGCAGTAATCTGGAGTTATGAACTGGCACTGTTGACTAGTTGGGGTACTTGATGTTGCTCTAGTTGGAAGGTCCATCTGAGTGCAAAGACTGTTAAGGTATGTGGAAAGACCACAGAAAAGGTACAACACAATGAGGTTATGTACTCGTTTTGCAGAATCAGAGCTGGACTTTGTAGAGTCCCTCAGATGAGCTCAGTGTATCCAAACTCCTGATAATACAGATTTGACTTGGTAAACCTAGCAGCAGTTTAGTGATATTGGTCTGGTCAACAATCAACTGTCAAGGAAGCCAAGAAGGTTGGTTTTAAGCAAGATCTAGTTCTCTAGGTTAGCTGCATCTGCAGGTTCAGAAGAATTGGAGCAAACTGACAGTGCAGTATGTGATGTTTGTAGTGTTAAGAATGTTCTTCAATATCTTATTTAGACTTGGGTCTGCTGACAAGCATACATAACATATATATCATAGGTGCAAGGTGTACATTTGCTGGGTAGCCACAAGCATACATAACATATATATCATAGGTGCAAGGTGTACATTTGCTGGGTAGCCACAGATTCACTAAACATATCTTGTCACTGTCATACTGTAACACTGCACTGTTCAAATTATATTGGTCATGCAGTGCTGCTTCAGATGATCAGAGAGAAGTGTCTTCACGTCAGCAACAAGCTTTCCGAGTGCATAAATTAAGGACAACAAGGAAGATGACATCATAGGATCATAGGGAGCCTACTAGGCTAATGGCCTGAGGGCATTACAAGCCTAGCCAAATTTACCCTTGTTACCACGATCGGCACCTATTGCCCCTGTCCAAGAGGGACAGAGGTGGAAACCCCAGGGTGAATTTACGGTTACCTATCCAATCATCCAGACTGCATTTAAAGAGGGCCAATGAGGTTCTCTGTTTGACCTGAAGTGGGAGTCTATTCCAAAGGTGTGGTAACCTCTGGGAGACAAATCGGTCCCCCCAGCAGGTTCTGTTGATGTCGCATACCAGGTTTATGTCCTTAGATCGAATAACCTGTGTGCCATATGACTTGCAGGTGTGCATCATTTCCAGTAAAGCAGGGTCAGAGATCACCTTATATTCAAGGCCAGACATCACCTCTGAGTAGTCTCTATGAAACAGAATAAAGTGACAGTGATTTCAGCTGATCCACATATGATAGCTGCTGAAGACTTTGAATTTTCCTTGTGAGGAGTCTTTGTGGTCTCTCCAATTGCTGCAGGTGCTTTGAAAGGTACATACCAAAAGGGGGAGTTGTACTCAATTATTGGCCTAATGAGTGAAGAGTACAGGGAGGTGATAACTTCTCCTTTTCTCAAGGCAATGCCCTTGCTTATGAGATAATCCATATTGAATGCCCTTCTTACCACTGTGGAAACCTGGTGATCAAAGACAACGTTGCTGTCAACTTGAGTGCACAGATCTCTAACCACTTAGTGCGTGCTAAGGGTATTGTCTTTGATGTGGTAATTTGCAGGAACATCACTCTTACCAAAAGGGATGATAATACATTTTTTTGCATTGAGTTTGAGACCATGATTTTGACACCAGTCATTTATTTGTGTAAGACCTTCTTGAAAGATGTTGACATCGTTTGGAGATTCTATGACAGCACCCAATTTGCAGCCGTCAGCAAACTTTGTCAGCCACAGTCTCTTGGTTTTACTTTATATTTCAGAGAAATAAATTCCGAACAGTAGAGGTACCAGGACCAATCCTTGTGGAATGCCACTAGTTTTGGGACTGCTGTTGGATGGACTGCATGGGTTCTATCAGTGAGCCAGTTCACAGTTCACCTTATGATATAAGGGTTGATATCCATCTGGGAGAGTTTTTTACTGATGCCTGAATTAGGGATGGTGTCAAATGCCTTGATTAGATCTAGATAGGTTGTATGAAGAGATTTCCCCTCATCCAGGGCCCTGGTGACTGTCTCGAAGTCCACCAGGTTTAACAGACATGATCTCCCCTTGACAAATCCAAACTGGGTGGGTGGAGATTACCAATATATTTGTTGATAAGGTCCATGATGATTCTCTCCATGGCCTTGCAGATGAGGCTAGTCAGGCTAATAGGTCTGTAGTTCTTAGGGTCAGTAGAAACACCACCTTTGTGCAAGGGAATAATGGTGGCTGTTTTCTATTCAGCTGGGGTGAAGCTGCTGCTTAGACTGTAATTTGAAAAGAGTACCCAATGGTGATGCTAATTTGTGTTTGAGCCCATGTAGGATGTAGCCTGGGATGTTATCAGGTTCCATTGATGCCGTGTTTTTGGTCTTGGAGAGGGCATTTATGACATGCTCTTTAAGTGATACAAGGTAAGGAACCAGTGGTAGGGATGTCATAAGACAAGTGTGGCGGGGACAGGGGAGTAAAGTTTTCACCAAACCTGTCAACTAACAGGTTATCTGTGTCCATTGGCTCAGTATATATGCTACCATTAACTACCAGTTTGGTGTAGATCTGGGCTTTACCTTTTAGGTTACTGAGGTAACTAAAGAACCACCTTAAGGTTGTCCTTTGTTGAGGAAGCAAACTTGGATTCAAAGTTTGCCTTTAAGGACTTCACCAGAAATCTTATTTGCTTATTTATTTAAGCTGAGGAGGGAATGTCTCCAGTTTAAAGCCTGCTCCTTCTTACTCTTAGACAACATTTTCTTCCTTTTATTGTAAAACCTGTTAATGGCAGTTGTCCACCAGGCAGGTTTGCTCTTTTTTGAACTGTTTGTTTTGGTCCTAGCAGATACTGCTGAGTCAGTGCACTTATACAGGTGCTTGTATAGGGCATTGGTGTAGAGTTTGGTATACTTACCAGTTCCATTTGAGGTGAGGGGTGCAGTGAAGTTATTTATACCATCCCGTCAGGTTATAATCTGCTTTGGAGAAGGTTTTTAGTTTAGTTGCTGCTGGGAGGGGGTCAGGTATGAGCTGCTGGGAGGGGGTCAGGTATGAGAGTTACTTGAAATGAGACTGATTTCTGGTCAGATCTCCCCAGCAATGAACTCAAAGTGGGGGTGCTAAATTGGCCCACCCCCAGTGGGGGTTTCAACCAGCTGTTCAAGGGCATTGGAGTTGACAAAGTCAAAGAACTTTTGGGCAGATGAGTTTGAGTACGAGCATTTCATCCATTCAGTGCTAGGGTAGTTAAAAGTCCACCAAAACCATGGTGTTCAGATGTATCTTGATAAACTCAAGTAGATCCAAATAGGCAGAGTGGGTGCCCTGATTCATGGAGGGGGTTCTGTAGCTGGAAATTACTTGAATAGGTGTCCTACCAACAGTTAACTCCACCTGAAGCATCTCTAGGGCATCATACTGTTTCACCAATCTGGAGGTGTATTTATATTTGAGTATTGATGTACCACCTCATTTAGTTTTCTTTCCTCCTGTTTGTGGTCTGAACATGTGGAAGGGGTGCAACCTGGTATGGCTGGGGTGCTGTCCACAGCCTTGAACCAGGTCTCTGTGACTGCATAAATGTCTGCATCCTCCAGGGAGAGTACTGCTTCCAGTGAGTGCAGTTTCATGTCAAGTGTTTAGCAGCATGACCTTAAGTTTGCTTTTGGTTGGTATTTTTACATTGGGAGTTTTGTCCTTGTGACACTGCCTAAAAAAGGCTCTATGGGGGTGGCAAGAGCCTTAGCCAGTAGCTGAAATCCCAGGGTGACAGATGAAGACTATCTGTGGCAAAGCATTGAGGTCTGTAGATCATATCATCCCAGGCTGACAGATACTGGATCTCCCTTAGAATGACACCAAAAACTATGCCAATTATTGAATTCAGTCATTTTCTGTTTGTATTGAGGCATCATTCTAGGTGAAGGTAAAATGCTGTTTAAAACTAGGGATATACCTGCCCGAGACACACACTCAGAGAGCTCAGTTACATCTCTCTTCCGATAGCCCAGTGAGATACATCTCAAGTCATTCTGATAGCCCAGTGAGATACATCTCAAGTCATTCACACAAACATGGACTATGATGGAATCATAACAGTACCTGTTGTTGAGAAACTTGAGTGCATGTGTGATATGGCGGATCCTGGCACCTGACAGGCAGCTGACCGTGACCTTTTCCATCCTGGTGAAAGGAACATCTGTGTGTGTCACAACTGAGTCACCTATAACTAAAATGCCCTTATGGGCTTGACAAGTGAGACACTGGTGCATGATGTGTTCTGCAGCGGAAGTATTAATTTGTAGCGTGCTTGTGCTTGTGTTTGGAGGTCTCTTGTGTTTAGGTAAGTTTCTAACGAGGACATCTGTGAATATATGTGTGATGTCACTTTGGATGGAGTAGGTGGTAAGGTGTGCATGCAAATAACTCGCTTAGTGTCAGATGTACTGACTGGCATGTGAAAGAGCATGGATTTAAGGTTTTTAATATAGCTACATCTGTCACATGTTGAGGTTATGTGGACTAGAAGTAGAGGGTTGTCTATGTACATAAGGCAATTGCTACACTGCTTCAGTATGCTCGTGTCAACCAAGCTGGCCAGAGAAATTGTGGGAAGTTGTCCATCCATATTGCAGGAATATGACAGGAAAAGGGGTCACGCATAGGAATAACTAGTGGAGAGGTGTGTTAGTACCTCAGAGGCTAGGTTTAGTGTCATACTAGTTAGTAGAGCAGGGCCGCAGAAAAATGCTTTAGGCTGGTAACAGAATGGATGCTTCACTAGTAATGCTTCGTTGCCCAAAAATGTGCTAACGATGAGGACTACACTAAAGGGGTACAGCTGTATCTAAGGGAAAAATTGTCGAAATTATCTGTCCGGCTATGGCAGACAGTTGCGTGGCAGTGCACAGTGCTGCACAATGTGCAAACAAGCAGAAACCCACTCAAAGGTGGGGTTTAAATGCCAAAAGGGTAAAACCTAAGCAAACTAAAAAAAAAAGCTCAAAAGAACTAATGAGGTGCTTGGTTCAAGTCCTAGACCAGCTAGCTTTTACCAGCCAGGTACCAATCAGCAGAATCCTTTCACAAGAGTGCAGAAGGGCCCTTTCCATCCAAGATGGACTGGAAAATGTGCTCAGGATGTAACATCAGGATATCACGAACAGGCATTTCAAAATGGCAGTGAATACCCTTTAAACTTGCCATGTGCATTCTTTAATTCTCCATTTAATTTTTACTTTTATTGTAGAAGTCTGCTGTGCAGGTTTAGTTAATATTGAGTTACACAGGAATTGGGAAGTAGGACCTGCTGTTAAGTTCAGTGTTATGCCAGTATGAAACAGCCAGAACTGGTAAAAACCCCAAAAGAATGTTTTTCAGTAGAACTGAATAAAAGTAACCTGAACCGCTATGATGCAATAAATATATTAAACGCCTCTGCAAGAATTAGTTTCAACATAAGTTTTACAAATTATAACAGGAAATGGAAGCTGTCATTGTAATTCAGTTTTTCACATCCCATTCTTTCTCCATACCCAGAGTTTAATTTTAGGAGGAAATTTTTATTTAAATTAGCTGCTTTCCTTTTTTTAATCCTGGATTTGTGATGAAAACATTAGAGCAATCGTCTGCCATGGATATCAGTGCAGCGAACCAAAACACACAGATGGCAGCATCCTATTTATGACTTTAGTCACTGGTAGCTGAATATGCCAGGGCCTTTCCTCATTCAGCAGGTCTAGTGAACCCAACATAGCCTCCCTGGAGTAAGTTTTGGGACTTGTGAGCAGATTTAGGCTTTCTGGGACAACATCATGCTTTTGTCAAGGAATATTTTCTCCTAAGACTGCATCCTATGGATATAGCTATAACAACCTAGGCATAGAATGGGGTACACTGGTGCTTTGTCCATGCCTCTGCCTGAAGCTGTGACACAGCCCTGACCCATGGTCTCCACTGCTGATCAATTGTAAAGATGCATCCAAACATGCAGCCTCCCAAGGATGGGAATACTTGTCCTCCTGAGCTGTGCTATCAAGTGAATGAAGTGCTTTTCAAGCTAAGGTGAGCTGGGCTATAGTAAGGGCTTTCTCCCGCTGTGTCACTGGTTCACATAAACGTCAATAGTAATAAATGTGAAAGAGCACTCGTACAGTGTTCAGTGGAGCATTTGCCATTTGTTACCTCTACACATGAACATACACACAAACACACATCCACGCAGAATCATTTGTAAGGATTTAACTTCATAGTGAAGGCATACCTTATACCACTGATACATATTTTGTGTAATACCTGAATGAGGACAGTAGAGGTATTCCTAGCTAAGGTTCTGAGAAGGACAGCACAAAGCATTATTTCTTCCCTGCTGTAAATGGTTGGAAAGGTCTGAAAATAATAATATGGTATAAAATCATGCCCACGTTAGTTAAAATAATCTGATAACCCTCTGACAGGAATGAATGAATGAATGAATGGGCCCTTTTCTTTGTATTCTGGGGCATCTGCAACAAAAAAACAGATTGCCATATGCTTTGTTTTCATCTAGAATCCTGGACATTATAGGAAGCACAGTTTTACAAGGATGATGAGGTTATAATGAGTAGAGTTGCATTTCATGTGCAGGATTATACAGCTTCCCGTTTGCCATAATAGCCTTGCTATTAAAACTGAATATCTGTTTTCTTCCTTTTGTTAACCGATCTATTTGTCTGTTTGATTCTTCTTTTGTTTGTCTACTATTTGTTATCAAGTATCTAATGTATTGTTATGGGATAATAAGTATACAGTGCATCTTTGTATGGGCATATAGTAAACTGTACAAGCAATCATAATAAGACATTAGTGGCAACTGAGCCTGTTTTTAATTTTTTTATTGAGTATATATAATTTATTCAGCAGTATTTTTTCATTTATTATGAGAATGTATAAAGACTTTTATAACAATTATATTTTTCTTTCTTTACAGTAATGACTTCAGTAAGATGGTTGCCCAGGAATACCTAAAATTTTTTGATTTTAATGGACTGACCCTAGACAGAGCACTCAGGTGAGTCAAACTGTAGTAGGATGGTAATGTTACTGATGATTTAATAAAACATACTGCAAAACTGACTTGGAAGTTGATCCCTCTGATTACAAACTATGTTCAATATTTCCTGTTCTTTTAAAAGTTAAGCAATCTTTTATATAGCACCTATCAACTGCTTAGGTCTACCTGAAATGTCAGGTTTGTCTGTTTAACCTAAAATGCCAGTTACACAAGGACTGTAAGTGTGACATACACCATTAGTTAACTGATTAACTTGCAACTTTAAATATGACAACATAAGCAGTAACTTGGAAATCTCTATATTAAGACTTGTATATGTGTTTTAAGCTTTCATTTGCTAAAGAGCTAAATAATCAAAAAAGAGGGAAAGAAGCCAGCTCTTTTAGCATAAGAGCGAATGCCCTCCCTACAATCCAAGTGACTGGAGTTGTTGGGGTGCGTTGAATGCATAGGGCTGTTTTGCAAATGCTAATGATTACAAAATAGCCAGTGTCTGAGTAGGTAGGTGGGCAAAAGGGGGAGGTGTTGTATATTTATTTATTTAGAAAGAGAGAGCATTTCCATTGTGGCATTATTGTACTCTCACTCAGGTGATGTCAGCCAACATGTCTGAGGAAGGTAGAGCATAAAGAGAAAATTCTAGTTTGCCACAATGCAATGACCTTGGCTTCTCCATTCCTCCTTTTTTGTTTTGAGGAGTATTTATAACTTGATGGCTGTGAAGTCTTCCCAAGAAGCAGTATCAGACTTGCCCAACAAAGGGATATATGTGTCTGAGGGAACATCTAAGATGTGATGGTCCCAGGTTGAGAAGTTATTGTTGTAGAAGCTGGGTGTTTTTGTATCTCAGTGATTGATGACAATAAAAAAGTAAATTCGCCAAAGTATTTTTTTCTGCTTTAAATTTTTGTGTTTTGCACTGTTTGTAGCATTGCTTGTAGTTACCCTCATTTTTTATTTCCCATTATGTGTTGATGGTTATAACACTTCTAAATTTCTGTCACTTGAAATAATAGTGCACAGTTTGCATACCCTACTGATATGGATAACTGTGGTAATGAACAATGTGAATTAGTGATAATATCATGAATGTCTGGCATAGTAAATGGTCTCTATGTAAAAGACTGACTACAACATGCAGAATATTCATTTCACTGACAGATTCTGAAAACCAATAGATCAAAAAAAGGAAAAAAAAAGTTATTTTTCCAGTCTTCATACTTTAATCATAATAAACCATTCAGAGTACATTTACGTTAATAATGGTAGTTTGACAGAAAGGGTTTTCTAAAGTAAGGTATACAGTTATGGTTATGGTTAGCATGCATTAATAAGGTGGAGCAGGAGGGCAATGATGGCTACAAGATTCAACATGCACAAATACATGTATACATGTAGCACTAAATCTATCTCCTTACGAAACCTTTACTCTAACCAGAACCTGAAAATGCTCGCACATACACTAAATCTCTTCTTTTACCCACTGTTACTGTAACCCTAACCCACAAACACTTGTATATGCACTAAATATATCCCCTACCTATAACACTCACACATTCCCACCTCAAATAAACAGCCATATACCATTGTCAACAAAACACAGTTTTTTTTATTTTTTAACTCAGTTTTTCTCCATCCACCATCCTTCATCGTACCGGCCCAGCACTCCGGGACCTGTCCAAACTGGGTCTGCCAGCTGTCTTCCTTTCCACCCGGACTTAGTCCTGTAAGGTGGGGCCAGTTGTGAAACTAGGCATCTTGGGGTTCAGCATATCTGAGCATCCATTCAGGGGGAGCCTTTTTTGCTAATGAGCTACCCATTTCCTCCCTCCCTATGCAGACCCCAGTGGTATGCCTTGGAGTGATGTGCACTGGCATACCTCTCAGCTGTACAGATTTTTGCAGAATGCCTAGATTTTCTCCTCATATTTTTGCTCCATTGTTCATAAAATTGTGTTTTTCTGGCAAATTAGTGACATATCATTGAAGATTGAAGTTAGAAAATAATTACAGACACTGGAGTTTCAGACTTCATATCCTTCAGAAAAATTCATGATAATGCAAAACCCATTATTCTATCAACTTTCTAAGTTTTTAAGAGCAATAATTAAAAATTGTCCCTATTTTGGGGCCCTTTTCCCACTTTTATGTATGGCTTTGTCCAGATTTCTTGCTCTGAGAAGTTGAGAGGTTAAAGTCGTGCAGTGGAGACATGCAGCATATTATCCCCACTCCACAGCAGCTTAGACAGGTCTCTGCCCTACCAGTATGTCACCACCAGCCTCCAGTAGGAATTAACCCAGTAAATGCCCATGGCTCTGCCCACCCAGGGATGGTAATACCCAGTCGACCCTACCCTCTGTCAGTCACCTGAGCCGCTAATCAAATCGAGGACCTGGGTCATAGTCAGGGCATTATCCCTCTATGCCACTGGAGTGGCAGCGACAAAACAAACAGTTGACTAAAATGTTGCCTGTTGAGTGCGCCATTTACACTCACACTGTTCTACATATGTTTTATCAACCAAAGAAGCATTTGACAAGATGTAAAGCAACCCAAATATGTTGTAAACAGAAATGTTGAATCTTAGGGTGACAGGCTATGATGCTGTCTAAGCCAAATATTATAAATCAAGAGATTCCATTCAAAGATGTTGAGTGAAATGAGGTGGATGACATTTGCAATGTTTCTGACTTACTCTAGTTTGCATTGATTCCATATAACCATCTTTAGATGATCTGCAGGACAACAGGTAGTTATAGAATAACTTTAAACCCTCTGTGATCATCTAATTATGATAAGGAGGTTAATAATGAAACCATTTTAAAATCACAGCCCAAGATCCACGGTGACTGTGTAACTGGTCTTGCGATTCCAAGATCTTTTATACTAAATATAAAGGAAAGAGCAGGGAGGACCAAGGCAAAACAAAACTTGATTTTACAATGTTATTAGGATATCATTGTAATCCTGACTAGACTTGATTCCATGCTGTGGTTATGTGTGAAATCTAAAATGCATCAGCAGATCACAGTTTAATCGATACATCCAGCTTGTATGTTCACAGTCTTTCATAAAAACTCACAGAAAAGTTGGAACTCTCAGAAATGGATGTATAGTTTGAAAGCTCATTAAAGATCATAATTTGTTTTGTGAGCATATTATTCCAAACTTCTTTAAGAGCTTAGAATCACATGTTTAGAGAGGAAACTATTTGAAATGTTGGGACCCACTAGAGTGAGTTTCAAAATACGAAGTACGAGTGCCCGAAAGATGGGACTTGCATATACTAAGTCTGAGATGCCATTTCTTAGAATATTCCCTTTTTTACAAGGTATGGCAAACTCTTCTCCTGTGTTTTAGGTCTTTTTTTTTTGGCTTCTTCGCACTCGGTATTTCAATTGCTGACATTTCAATAGGGAGCCACCTGGGGAAAACCAGATAGTACGCTAAACTAAATGACACAGAGGGAATAAAGGCATGTAGTAGCCTATGATGGCAGATCTCATGTCAAGACCACAATAGGTTACATGTAACATGGATATTGATTTGTATGACTTCCTCAAATGCATATGCCTGAAAGCCAATCCCCTGAATCTCTGCAGATTTTGTTAGAGCTGTCTTACAGTGTGCACTGGCCCCAATTTTAAGAATTTTCTGTCTCATGAAAGAAAGCATATCAGTAAAAAATATCAAGTCATATCTTTGCAGGAAGGGATTAAGATAGAAAGACCACACTGTTTGGCCTGTTTACAGTGCAGAGGGCTGAGTAGATTAATTTAGGTTTACCACCACTGAGAAGCCATGGGATAGAAGTGTTGCCCTGTAGTATTCATTCCCTGACAGGAAGAATTTACAATTTTCAAATAGCCTGCTGCACTCAAAAACTGTAAAAGGCTACATATACTGCTGAATAATAGAAATAATGTATTATAATAAAAACTAAAACTGTGAAATATTACTGTCTTAAGTAAAACATGTACTTTCACTCCATGCTTACTTTGCAGAAATTAAATTTCATAATGTTGCCAGTAAAAATCAAACATCTAATATATAATATTAAAACTGTTTTCAGTTTAACAATATTAAAAGTGTGTTTTCACAAAACCCATACCTTTTCTTTAGTTCAGCTAGATATAAATGATCCCTTCCATTTTGAGTCTTTTGTACACTTTTCATTGCATCACTATTTAAAGAATTCTCGGCTGGAATGCCTTCTGTGTGGAGTCTGCATGTCCTCCCCGCAGTCGAGTGGCCTCTGAAAGACATGCGTGAATGGGCGTGCCTTTGCTGAAGGTTGGGCATTGGGCTGGCAACTCGGCACCATAAAAAAATCTATTGCCAATCATTAGTGGACCGGAGTTCCGCTGTGGCGACCCCTAACAGGGAAAAGCCGAAAAGGCAAAAAACTATTTTTAAAGAATTCTATGACTTATCTATTTTTTGTGAAAAACTATTTTTCTTACCCCCTAAGCCTACTACCATTTAACCTGTTTAGTCCTCCTGTGTGTGTAATTTTAAATTTGTCTGTCATCCTAACCTTCAAATATTTTGTTAGTTCATATGCTAGCTTATTTTCTTGCCTCTAAAGAAAGTATGCTTAATTTTTCTAAACTATCAGTTCTATAAGTCCTCTTAGTTGCCATCCTCTGAAACCAAAATTATATTTGTCTTTTCTTTTACGTGATGTTTAAAACTGATCACCATCTTTCATACTTGGTCTAACCAAAGTTCTGTTTAAAATCAGAATAATTTCTCATGGTCCACAACTAAAGTTTCTCACAATGTGCCTTAACATTTCATTTGATGTAAATATTAAAGTTAATGCCATGATTCATAATCTAAGCCCATTCATATTCTCAAGCATTTTCCCCTTTCCTACTAATCGGCATAGTACCCCAGTAACAAATATAATTTAGTGATATTGACCCTAGGCATCAGCCCCTGTGGAACATCATTCACCAGGGTCTTCATTCCAGAGTATTGTCCCTTGTCTGCTGACTTCTGTTTTTTGTCAGCTAACTATCTCATCCATTTACTATTCTTTTTCCAGTAGTCTCTCTACTTAATAAACCAATTTGTCTACCACATGACATACTGTCAAAGGACTTCTTAAAATTACATTAACATCCTATTAAGGTGATCATTCACATTTCTGTAGTAGCCCAAGTCAAAAATATCTAGTATCATAAACCCCAGTAATTGCTTTAGAATTTTTATTTCATGTAACCCGTGTAAGTCTACACTTTAAATTGTTTATGTTAGAATGTTCAGGAGTGTGCTATTTTCACAAATTGAAGTATGCCTTATGTATTACGCAGCAGTGTGCAACTTGTTTTATTGTCTTGTAGTTGTCTTCCCTGCAAATCATTGAAAAGGGGATATTCCAGATGAACATTCCCAGTTAACAAATAAGTATATAATAAAAACTTAACAGATGTATTAGAAAAGTAACAACCCCACATTGCACTTCATCAGTATTTCTGATATAAATACTACCCTCCTTTCATTTTAGTAATTTTCTGCCAACTTTGCTTAATAGCACATCTAAACAAATCATTCTGCTCTTTTATGGGTATCTAATATTTTTAAAATACTACAAATATCTTGGCATACATTCAGTCTTCTAGAAACAACCCTGTTTTAAATGACAGTAACTTTACAAATGGTCCAGTTAAAAATCCTGCAAATGCTTTAGTAACCATTGACATTATACACAAAGTCCATGTGACTTTTAAACTTAATATTCACTGGTTTCCTCCTTTCGACTCTTCTGTTTTAATGTCTCCATGTGGAAGGTCTCGTGTCATTAATACTCCACGACTTTACTTAACTTTTGTATATTGCTCATTTTTACGTACTACTAGAAAAAAAAATCAAAAATGTATGTAAATGTTTTGCAAAAAAGATGGAAAAATGTATTTGCTTTGATATCCAGTAATAGTTCCTTATATTTACTATATCTTAGATTAATAATAAAGGTTACTAGACATATTTGCTGTCACATATAGATACTTTCAGTTTGAATTTTTCTTAAAAGCACAGCAGACTAACATTTACATAAAGATGTTCACAGCCCCTAATAATCACAGACAGTATTAAGCATACATTCTGGTTAGCATTGCCGCCTCACAGCAAAAGGTTCTCCAGTTCGATCCTTGGCTGGGGTGGCTTCTGTGTGGAGTCTGCATGTCCTCCCTGTGGTCACATGGGTTTCCTCCGGGTGCTCCGGTTTCCTCCCACATCCCAAAGACATGATGTAGGTGGACTGGACACTCTAAATTGTCCCTAGGCATGAGTGCATGTGCCTTCTGTGAAAGGTTGGGCACCGGGCTGGCAACTCCGTAAAACTCCACTGCCAATCATGAGCGGACAGGTGATCCACTGCGGTGACCCCTAGCTGGGAAAAAGCCAAAAGAAGAAGATGATGATTAGGCATACATTCTATGTATTCACTCGTATTTTGTTTTGAACACATTATAGTAAAAACCTAATTACCTGCATCTGTCTTGCAGAAAATTGCATTTACAAATAGTTTGTGTAACTGTTTCCCTGCTCAGCAGTACAGTTAGTATTAAAAATTGTATTCCACATCTGTTTAAAAGCAAAGAACATAAATTGCCAAAAATCGTAAGAGCACAACTTGAATGCAAATAGTCACTACTAAAAGTGTTAATGTGTGCTTCTTTGTTTTATGAGCATGCTGTTAGATCACTTAAGTTGTATAGAGTTACTGAATTTAACTCCTTTATTGTAACTAGCCAAGTCATCTAAATTTCTTACATACGTAAATCATAATTTAGAATGAATAATTTTGTACAGGAGAAACTCTTGGTCATACAGATAAAGTCTTTGTGGTCACTGCCTTATAAAGGTGTATGGGGACAGTTTCTTACCAGACTTTTATTGTTCAATTCCATTTGAGATTGAAACAGTTCTTTAGCTGCTTTAACACAGGGTTCATGTGATGAGCAGTTCTTATACAGACAAGAATAAGTATATTCCTTTCTGTTATTTTATCAAAGAAATAAATTCATGCCTAATAACATGTTTATGATTTCCCAAAAGAAACATAATAGCTTAAATATATCCTATCAGACCATGGAAACAGGGAGGATTAAACTTTCCTGATATAGAAATATATATAAAAGCATCTATATCTAAACCAATCTCAGATTGGATAAGTCCAAATTACTCTGCAAATTGGAAATAATTACCAACTGTAATATCAATAAATTTGATTTACAAAAAAAAATTCAAATAACAGATAAAAACAATTTGCTATGGCATATACATTATGTATTAGTATGCAATATAACATAACTAAACCCACTAAAACTCATATGATTAAGTATTGCATTGACTTATTTAGGAAAATTATTAATGTAAATATAGATTTAAAAATCTAGTTTGATCTTTTAACACAATTTATAGTCACAAAGAACTTTCCACATGAAATATATAGAGAAATTATTAATTCCTGGGAACAGAAACAATTTGTTTGTTGGCTCCAATGTATCAAAGAACTAAAAGTTTTAGTTATGCAAGTAATAAAAACAACATACAAAATTCCACAACAGGACTGGCTAACTTTACAGAGTATTCTGTCATATTCACAAGATTTAAATAGAATAATTAACAATTATTCATTTAAAGAAATGCCTACATTTATGAAATACATATATGAAATCTTATGTAATGACTTTGACATGGGAAATAGTATTTCAAACTTTTACAAAATATTGATAAACTATACTCGTATTGGAAATGTATAACAAAAGGACACTCAATGCAGTTAACTGAAGATATTAAGACAAATATCTTATTATCGATAAAATATAGCTCCTTTACACATTACTGGAAAGTTTTTAATTGGAAATGGTTGCACAGAGCATTCTTAACCCAGATAGAATCAGTAAAATTAGTTCTTCCATAAAAGGAATATGTTGGAGACGTGAGCAAGTACACAATGCAGATTGGAACCATATTTTCTTTGATTGTTTTAAAATAAAGCCATTTTGTAATTATATTAATAACTTTCTACTAGCTTTATTATTAAATGTGAATGAAGGTCCTCATTTGAATAGGTCAAACATGTATCTAGTATGGACTATACTTGCAATTTCAAGGAGGTGTATAACAAGAAGGTGGAATACAAACACAATACCAACTTTGGAAGAATTCTACAGCCTACTGAAGACCACAGCATTATTGGAAACTAAAATTGAAAAACTAAGAATTTATCCAAAACCATTTATCAACAACCCTTGTTAAAAAGTCTTATCCTTAATTGACACTATACAATAATTGATCAGATACTCTGATAATGGATTGGACATACTTATAAAGTAACTGTATACATTAAGATCTGTTATAGTGTCAGGCTAATGTAAAAATAGTGTATGTAGTTATTTAAGATGTTATGTATAAATACTATGGAATTTATTCAAATGTATTTGAAAAATAAAAAAAAAGAATGATAAAATGAGGCTTAGAATAATTCATTTGGAAGATGACTTACTATGGCTTTCCTTACCATATACTTCAACATTTTGTTAAACTGTTTATCATCCTGCATTACATTTAGTTGAATATTTACCATGTAATGCACATTTTTATTAAATTTTTCTCATCCTTCACCAGGCTTACATGAATATATGCATAATTCTAGTCATTTAAGTCCAAAAATCATAGATGTAAATAATTTAAAAAGTGTGGATTTTGTGCGGAGAGCAAAATAAAAATCGTAGAAAAAAACAAACTTTAGAAACATGACATGTACTGTTTTCTAGTTACATGCTCATTTTCTTTGAGATACGCTAATCTGTGGCCACCATACAGCAGCAGGAGTTAAAAAAAAAACATTTCTGTTTAGCACAACTAATATATCTAAAGCCATATCATCCAGGTCACAAAACATTAGCAACCCTCTTTATAGAGCCCTAATTAGACCAATTTAGTACAACACCCCTTCAGAAGGTACCTTACTAGATGTATTAAGCAAGCAAAATGGCCCCAAAGGTTCCTAACAAGGGAGATTGTTGGCCTAAAGTTCACGAGTCACCAGGAAAAGCTTGGAGAACTGTGTCTTTACTCAGTGTCTTATAGGCTGTTATGTCTTGCCTGCCTGCCCATTAGGAATCCCATCTTCCTTGATCTCCTATATCTTCACAAGTCAAATAGCTCTATTAATGCCACAGCTATGCACCTAAATCTTCACTAACACATACAATGTGCTAGAGAGACAAATTTATTGACTCCGCACCTACACCATTTCTGGAATAAAATAGCTCTGCAAGTTTGCGTTTGTTTGTATTTATTTTATTCATTTATTCTTTTTGTTAAATAGGTAGGTTGACTGATCAGTAGACTCCTTTCAGCCATGACCCCTGGCCATTATGGCAATATGAAACATACAAGTCAGGAAGCATGCATTGCCACTATGATGGAACAAATCCTACAATGTGAAAACATTCATGTTTGCTGGTAATGACAACTGCATTATACATACACACTTCATTTGTTTGCAATAATTGCACGTAGATGGATTCTGTTTGTACACAGAGCTATGTGGACACTTAAATGTTTGACAAAGACATAAGTCAAGCTGAGCAGGATTAACTCATTAGGGTGTAGAGAAGAGACGGCTTTTATTAACATTATTATTGATTGAGGCTAAAAATGCAATCATGAAACCTGGGATGCAACTCCCAGACTTGTTCTGAGTTGATTCTAAACGACAAAAAATACACTGAACCCACAGACATCACCAATATCCTGGCAGACTGATTCAGTGCAAACTTCTCCACCCCCTCCCCCCCAAAAGAGCAAGTATCTATCCCGGCAGAGGGCTGCCTCCCAAACATCTCAGATGCTCAGGTGAAGGCTGCCCTCTCCAAAGCAAAAAAACACTGCTTCCATGGGACCAGATGGCGTCCCAGGTTGCGTCCTACATGAACTCTAAGAGGAACTAATCCCTCAAATAAAATAGCTATACAATCTCAACCTCACTACAGGATATGTGCCCACAGAATGGCGTACAGCAACAGTGGTCCCACTCCACAAAGGTGGAGCCTCTACGGACCCTGGAAACTATCGCCCCATAAGCCTGACTAGCTTAGTCTGCAAGGCTATGGAGAGGATCATCATGGAGCTCATAAACAAAGACATTGGGGACCTACAGACACTAGATCCTACCCAGTTCGGCTTTGTCAAGGGCAAATCCTGCCTTTTGAACCTGGTTGACTTCTTTGAAACAGTCACCAAAGCCATAGATGAAGGGAAGGTAGTCCACACAACCTATCTGGACCTTGCAAAGGCATTTGACACAATACCCCACTCGGGCATCATAGATAAGCTATCCAGCTTAAATATAAACCCCTATGTCACAAGATGGGTTGCAAACTGGCTCAAAGACAGAACCCACAGAGTGAGAGTTGCTGGAGCCATGTCAGACTCGAAACCGGTCACAAGTGGCATCCCACAGGGTTCTGTCCTGGGACCACTCTTGTTCGGTATATACTTTTCCGAGGTACAGGCAAACGTGGGAGGACTATGGCTCACCAAGTTCGCAGCGACTGCAAACTGGGCGCCATAATCAACTCTCCAGCTGACACAAACATCCTTCAAAAAGGTCTCACAGAGACAGATAACTGGTGCCAGCGCCATGGTTTAAAGCTAAATGCCAAAAATGTATAGTCATACCCTTTGGCAAAAACAATGTGCCCACAAATTACCACATAGGAGGAAACCCATTAAGTACAGAGAAAGTTATTAGGGACCTGGGGACCCAAGTTGATAGCAATCTCTCCTTTGAAAACCACATTGCCAAAGTGGTTAGAAAGACCTTCTACATAGCCCACCTCATCACGAAGGGTTTCACATCTAGATCAAGAGAGGTAATCGTGCCTTTATTCATCCCTCATCAGGCCCATCATAGAATACAATGCCCCTTTTGGGATGTACCTTACCCGACACCTGCAGCAATTAGAAAGACCCCAAAAGTATCTCACCAAGAGGATCAAGGGTCTCAAACAGATGCCATATGCTGCTCGGTTAAAAAAACTCCAGCTCTACTCAGTTGCATACCGCCTACTTTGAGGCGATCTATGCCTGACATACAAAGCTATGTCAAATCCAGAATTAATGGACATGCTCCACCTCAGTAAATCTAAATCCCTTAGAGCCACACGCTCGAGGGACTTGAACCTCAGCACAGAAATAAATAGAACTTGCTGGAGGGACAGGTTCATAACCCAGAGGCTCCCTTCGCTCTGGAATAGAATTCCAGTTCATGTGAGACAGAGCACCTCACTGAATCTCTTCAAGAGGAATCTCAATAAGTGGATGGGTGATCGTAGGTTCATCCCAGGGATTACTCCCATGTCACTATTACAGAGGCACAGTAAACTAAACCTTAAAAAGGGCACAGTATACTCAAATCAAGGGGTGGCGTAAGCCATACAGAATCGGGCTAGGCTTATAATTTCCCCAGGGCAGATAGCCTAGTATGAACCTATGAACCTATGAGGAAATAGAAAAGTAAAGATCTGCCAACAAGTCAAGAAGTTAAGAAAATCAAAGAGGGCATTAAATGCCTGGAATTAAAATCCAGTAAAGGCAAAAGGGAAGGTTTCTAATTAATACGTGAAATAAATGGGAACAAGCTTGGATTCTGAGACCAGAGAAAGGGAACTAGTTGACATTTAGAGTACAGTGATGATGAGATATTATAACAAAATTATTATAAAAGGAAGCGGAAGTAGCAGGATGCAAAGGGAACAAATAAAAGCAAATGAAGTCAATGCTATTTATTTTGATCATCTTTGAGAAAGGTCAGTGATGCATCTTTCAAAGATGGTTAAATTCAAACCATATAGAATCCCTCCCGCACTTCATTAGCTTAACATAGAATATAGTACTGACTTTGGAGTAAAAATATATCTACATTTTATTGCAGGGCTTTCTTCTAATTAAATGTCATGCTTGTGTTGCACAATTTGAGATTTTATGAACTTAGCTATATTATGCTACATGTAAATAATTACCCCATCCTTATCTCTGGCTTTCATTTCCTAAGTTCTTTCACACTTTAAATCAACAAGGTTTACATTAACCTTTCAGTGTCACTAATCTTAACACTTTTTATCCACACTACTCTTTAAATTACTGCTTCCTCTCACTGCAGCTCTGTTGCTGACGGGCAATAACTCCATTACAGTACTATCACACCATCTTCTTATTGATCATACCTCTCAACTGTACAGATTTTTGCAGAATGTCCAGATTTTTGCCTTATATTTTTGGCCCGTTTTTCATAAAATTGTGGCTTTTGGCAAATTAGTGGTAAATCATTAAAGATTGAAGTTAGAAAATGACAAACATTTGAGTTTTAGACTTCTTACCCTTCAGAAAATTCATGCTAATGCAAAACCTGTTATTCTATCAACTTTCTGAGTTTGTAAGAGGAATATTTAAAAATTGTCCCTATTTGTACCACTTTTTTCATGGCTTTGTCAAGATTTCTTACTCTAAGAGGTTGAGAGGTATATTGATGCATGATGTGTGCTACTACTTACTACTCGGAGCCAAAATTGGCTCATCTAACACCTAATGCCACTCCATAATTTGGTGCCCCTCAAGTTGAGGAGCAATAAAAAACACATAAATTGCTCTGTTCCTTCTAACTAGCACTCCTTACCCCAGGAGCAAGCTAGGTCTTGTTTTTGTAAACCTACAACTCTTAGTTTAGAAGCAAAAAAAGTCCCTTCAATTTCACACTCCTCACTCTCACCTCTCTCAGAAAAGTGTCAGGTCTGCAGAGAAGCAAAAAAAAAAAAAAAAAAAAACTGTAACAAGCTGCCCGCTGCAACTAATATCACACATGAAGCACAGAAGCAAATTCTAAAGCAACAGCTTCAGTCCTGACAGCATTTTTTTTAATTTCCATAACAGTAAAGTCAAAACACTTGGGGCACATTTCAAGCAGCGTTGGTCAAAGTGATGAAGTGCTAACTTGCAGTACATACTTTTATTTTGCAGTGAATGATGTGGAAGACAGACTTGTCCTAAAGTATACTGGCAAACAACTAATTTAGGAATTACTATTCTTGTCCTGCTCCTCAAAGTATTCCAAGCATCTGTTACTGTCTTACTCAAAATATTCTCATGACCAAAGTAAAGACTATAACTGTTCACAAAAATCCTACAGTTCTAGTTAAATTGCAAATCTCAATGTCAGGAATTCTACCTGATGTTTCACAGCACAGTTAACATTTAATCTGAGAGCCCTAGCTTTTCAGCTGCATTATGTTTTGCAACTTTTAGTCCAAAAAAAATCCCTAACTTCTGCTGTCGGTAATGTGTTGCTCATGTGAAGCAGGAGCTGCAGTTTCTCTGTAATGACCTGTGTGTAGGTGTGGAGAAGAGCTGTAATACATAAACTGGCCAGCAGAGGGAAACACAATCCTGGCATTTAAAGTACAGCTGCCTAGCACTGAGTACCTCAGTGGCCCAAATGGCTGCTGTAGCCTATTTGCTCATAAAAATAAATAAATAAACCACATAAAATAAAAGCGTTTTACTTGTAAGCCCTACAGACTTATCTCCAGCTGATATGCAAAATGATGACTCATAGTATTGTTTAATTCTTCTAGAAATGCTTTAAGAACAGCTGAAGGGGGGAGGAGGAGAAGTGTAGGAGGGAGACATTTAAAATCAGCTAACTGCTTTGTTTATTCCAACCATATTCATGTATTAAATGTGCATGCAGAGTTCAAAGAATATTAAAACAATCCTTCTGTCATATATAAGATGCGGCACTGCTAAAAATGGAAAATGCTATAGTCTCTGGTATATATGTTAGTGTTTACTAATTGCTACTGGAAAGTAAAGCTTTGCTGTGGGCTCCATACTTAAATGTTTCATGCCCTGAAAAATAGCTAATTGAAGGCTTAATTTTTTTAATGTACTTTTCTAAGTAAATTGTTCATATACCATTGAAAACTGAAAACAATGCAGCAGTTTTGAGCAAGACCTAGATAATTTGATTCACGTGAATTCTGTAAGTCTGCATCTAATTCTAAAGCAGAGATGTACCTGGATGATGGCTTTGACTGACATTTTCTTTTGTTCACTGAAGACAAGTATTTCAAAGCTGGAATGAACAGTAGAAAGTTATTATGTGTGTACAGCAGTGATATGTACCAGGAAACTAGACTGAAAAAATCTGTTATTTGTGTTATATGCACGGCTGCCTCACTTGTATGGGGAAACATAAACACACCTATGGAATCACAGACAATAGGATGATTTTTTTTTTATTATTACTGATGAAACTGCTGCACCAAACAGAACTATATGGTTCTGTATAATACTTGCTTGGCCCAGTAATGGTAAGGTAGAGACCTCTTTGACTGGGTACTGCAACTGTTTTTATCAGCTACCACGGAATGTTTTTTTTTCCATTAATTTTTGGCTTTTTGCAGCTGACCATTGGCTACTCTGAGGAATCTCTACTCATTCGCGGGGTCTACTGCTCCTGATTAATCTCCTCAGAATATATTTGTGCCAATGAGAAGGCTGAGGCACCCTGCAGCAGTGTCACAACACTACTGAGAAGTGTTTTCTGTTCCTGTGTTCCTACCTCTTTCTCACATATGTTCCATCCCATGCAAGGATACACAGTAGGCTTGCCTGTGTATTGTCTCACCTCCACCATGACTCTGAAACATCCCTGCTTTATCATGGTCAATGTCCCCTGGGCATTCTTGGCCTCCACCAGGGATAACAGCAAGGGGAGTATGTGAACACCCCCATTTTCCTTATCTGTGCCATCAAACTCCCAAGCTGCTAATACAACTCAGGTCACCTGGTCCATAGTCAAGGCTTTGTTGCTGTGCACCATCAGCACAGGCAGAAGGAGTTAAAAGTGGAACTGTAACAACACTATGAAATTATGTGCTGGAGTAAGAAATGACAACTGTTATAATCATGGGAACCCCTGAAAGAATTGTAAGTTTTAAACATGAAATTATGTGCTGGAGTAAGAAATGACAACTATTATAATCATGGGAACCTCTGAAAGAATTGTAAGTTTTAAACAGCATGTTGCAACATGACTAAATCAGAAAGCTGAATGCAGAAAATTAAACAGTTCTATGCGCAGTGTAAAATTCTTTTATTTTTAACAAATTGACAAACAAAACAGCCTTATGTATCCTAAGGATATGATAACATCAGAAACATGTATGCGGTAAACCACTCATAAACACCAATGCCTGACTATCATTAACCCTCCCCAGCCAGAATCCTGTTATGCATTCCCCAGTACACTTCAGGGGTGAAAGCAACTTGGACTGGTGTTATACAAGCTTGTATGAGGATTGTTTTTGTACTCACTCACATCCAGGTAATGAGGCCATTTGCATGGCCTAACCCACCTCCCTAGGTGGGGAGATGAACTACTTTCATAGCTCTCAACCTCTTAGCACATCAAATCTGGACAAAGCCAAAAATATCTGGGAGGGAGGATAAGGCTTGAAAAATAGAGACAGTTTTTAAATATTATTCTTATAAACTTAGGTGCTAGAATAAAAGGTATTGTGTTACCATGCATTTTCTGAAGGATATGTAATCTGAAACTCAAATGTCTTGTTATTATTTAATGAATTCAGTCCTCATTGATTTCTCACAAAAATCAGACAAACGCAACTTTTTTTGAAACAAGCCAAAGATATGATGCAAAAATCTGGACAGTTGAGTTTTATGGTGACTTGTATTACTTTAGGGACCCACAATGCCCTATGAGTGCATGTTACCATGTACTCACTGATGAAAGGGCTACCACCAAGTGGTGGGTTAGTATGCTGAAAGACCACTCCTTGGGTGTGCACTGCAATGTCATCCCCTCCCCAGAGAGATAGTGGCTGTATGTGTACTGCTTTACCCTGCCCTTCCCCCATGAAGGGCTTTATCTCCCTAGAGTAGGCTTGAATGTCTTATGATGATATGAGGTATTGACAGCTATGCCAGGAGAAGTACGGCAGTGGATGTGTAACATATACCAGCATAGCTAGCTGGAATTTTGTAAGAAATTGAATGTCATTTGTATATCAAACTGATTTGTACTAATGCTTGTGCTGAAAATGTATTTGTGAGGTTTGCTTGTGTTGAAAATGTATCAACAGTGGGTCCTGTTGGACAAAAAAGAAATATGCATGCATGTAGTAACTGATTTAAATGTATGCATTATAACTGTTAAAATGAATATATTGTAACAGAGGATACTTGAAGAGATGAGGTTAATCACAGTCCAGCTGCTGCTAGCTTTGAAAAATGCTCTGAAATTAAATTACTGGGCCTTACAGTTTTGAATGAAGCCAGAGACGCAATGTCTGTAAGAAGCATGTTTTTTTAGACTCTGTAGGAAGAGCAGAAGTGTTGAAATTGTTTTACAGCTTCCAGATGCTGTTATAAACTTTAGCAAAGCTCAAGATATGTATTCTAACACAAATGTGCTACATCCTGGCAGTTTCTAGTGATGGGGGTAGTGTGGGATGTCAGATGACCAGATGTGATGTCATACTGTAATCTAGGACAAATATAATGTTTTAATAGCAGAAGAGAGAGAAGTCTCAGAGCACTCTGTTTTTTTTAGAACCTGACAAGGAATGACCCCTCAGTTACTTCATCTTGCCTTACTCTAGTAAGTGAATCAGTGAATAGGAATTCTTTAGACCAGTCATGAAAATATAGTGAGATGCGGTAACGTTGTCGCCTCACAGTCAGACGCTGTCCGGTTCGATTCTCAGCTAGAGCGTCTTCTGCGTGGAGACATGCATGAATGGGCGTACCTTCGTTGAAGGTTGTGTGTCAGGGCTGGTAACTCGGCATGTAAAAATCAACTACCAATCATTAGCGGACCGGAGTTCCGCTGTGGTGACCCCTAACTAGGAAAAGCCAAAAGACATAACAAGTTAGTACTATTTTTTTCAGTATCTGTGTGAATCTATTTTTCAGTGTTATTTTTAATATTTCCTGCAACTGAAACTCTGGTGTTTATTGTACATAGATATTTAGTAGTTTCATGTTCTTTTATTATTTATTATTACATATATTTAAACTTTTCATTGTGGCTGGTCCTTTAGAGAATATTGTGACCTTTGCGAGTACTTATATTTATTCAGTGACACACTGTGGCCACTCCTGACAGCCTTACTGCACTGGTCAAAACACTACCATTTGTATTAATATTAATTTCACCCAGTGTAATTGGGTACCCTTGTAAGAACCTTAGAGTAGCTGGCTTTGGAGTGGTCTGGTAGCAGTAGCCACCTTATAGTCTGGGCATAAGGGGCATAGCTAGTAAATCTGTGACAGCCTGGGCATAAGGGGCATAGCTAGTAAATCTGTGACAGCCTGTTGCAGGTGTGTATGTGCAAATCAAATCTCAGAGTGTGTTTATCAGCTGATTGGAGCAGGGACACAAAGCACTGTTTTCACAGAGAGGTGCTGGAGGACATGACCACTCAGCTGAGGACTGAACTCTATAGCTGTGCCAGTGTGGAGTCTTATGGGGACCTGGAGGGAGACAGAGCGAGAGAAATCCAGACCCTGGAATGAATGTGTTCCCTGTGTGCTCTTAAGAGAATTATGTTTGATGCAGAGAGCTGTATCTGGAAATATTGGGTGTATCTGTCTTTGCTGCGAGTGAACATCCCTCTCCAGTGCCAGTGGTGAGGATTCAGGCTCCTTGAGTACAAGCCCAGAGTGTGGACGTCACACCTCTCATAAAATTATTTTTCTGTGTTGTTGCATGGTGACCTCACACAATACTTTGTGCTGTAATAACTGTGGCCATTATGATTAAATTGCTTAGATCTGCATATCCAAATGGCAAGAACCAGACATCATCCTTGAATAGCAAACTACAGCATTCTGCTTTTGAACTGTCCCCTGTTTACATATCTTTTACAAGTTTTTTTTTTTAATAACGGGGCACTTATTTTTTTCAGATTTTTCCTGCATATTTAATTGTGCACTCTTTATGTATTTTTTTTAAATAAATTTTAATACTGATGTTTCTAAAACTTGCTTGTTAGAGTTTAACTTAAAAGTGAGCTTGTTTTTTTTTTACTGTTTTTGATAGTTGTTATGCCATACTGCCATTTTTTACATGTAGCACTTTGTGTATGTCTCACATAGTGCATGCACTATTGGTTTTACTTTTGATTTAGAAGATATCATTGAGTCAAGTGTTTCACTAAAATTATCCAAATGAGGGGAGATAATCAGGTGATTTTTCTGCATTAGGAACTTATTGCAACCTCATGTTTGTAGGACTGCTTTATTTTACTGAGACTTTCCTCCTCCTCTTTGTGGGCATATCTGCTGCATTTCCTTGTAGACATGACAACACAGATTTCTTGAAGTGAGGCTTACTTTCCGTCTTGATTTTGATCATTTCAAGGGTGGCTGCTACTAATAGCATTGCATCTTAGCCTTTATGACATGCTGCATCTTGAAACTTTTGTACCACTAAGTACGCCCTAATACTGCACAACTGAAATCCTCTCAGAAAGCTTAGTAGTATGTGTGTGCACTTAGACAGATACACACAACCATTCACCCACCAACTCACCCTCATTCCTACTTAGATGAACTAATTGCACGCCACACACACACACACACACACACACACACACACACACACACACACACACACACACACGTGTGTGAGTGTAATATATATGCATTGCGCATTTCAACCAATTCAATATTCTGAATTCAAATATTCCTTTAATGCTCTGGTCTTTGTATGAATCTTGTTCTAGGAGTTACATAAGCCTGCAGAGGATGCCTATGTTAAACATCATGAACCTTTTGTGCATCCAAAAAACAAAAAGCATCAGAACTTCTATATCTAAAGTCCTAAATTTTGCTTGCAAAGTAAAAAGGACATGTTGAGGAGACTTGTATCTCTGCGAATTCTCTTTCTCCTGAACAGATTCCCCATCCATGTGAAACAAAGTCCTTCCCTAACCCTGTTTAAGGAAAACTTGGACCACTGGATGGGAAATGAAAAATTCACCCCTGGTCTGGTGCTTATGTCTTTGGACAGAGACAGTCAGTAAATCACGCCCTGTATAAACATCTAAAACATATAACTTATGGGATAACTTTAGGTTGCATGGCTAGGCTTATAAAGGCCCTAGTGGTCATTAGCCTAGTATACATCTATGAACTTATTAGTGTCAGTTTCACATTGGCAGAAACATAATTTTCTTAATTTTTGTCCCAATCTACTTTTCAGACTTTCTGAATTTTCTGCTATTGCTTTAACTGAAACATTATCAGTACTTTTTTGTTATGGACATTGTTCTGATGTTCTGCTCGTAGGCTACATGTTAAGGAATCCTTGGTTCCTGCTGTATCATTGACTATCTTGGGTTTGAACAACTTATAACCCAGACTATTCAGTGGTTCTTAAGCATCACTGGAGTCCACATCTAGTCTTGCTTCATGTCAGCTATTTGCACTAGTTGTAGATGGGAGTCACTGCAAACAGGACTCATGCTGACAAACCAAAGACTTAAAATGCAGAAGAGTGAATATTGCTCTTATCCTTTAAACTTGGTTTCTGTAGGGGTCAAGCCCTCTGCACACCCCAGTGTGGGGGACAACCCCCCCAGACTTACATATACCAACTCTGACATCACTATACCTCAGAGAAATGGGAGTTTTCTGAGAAATGGCAGTCTTCGACTAAGTAAGCGCAAGTTTTTATTTTAGGCCATTTGGTCACCACATTAGGGGACTCTACATTAGGCAACTAGCCATTCATAGTCCTAATACTTCAAATGGTTAACAAAATTATCACATTCCATCTGTTGCTTTATATAGCAGTTGCCCAATGTGAACATCCCTATTTACTTGGATATATTTATTTACTGGGCTACAACTCTGATAATAAAGGACCATTTTCTCACTCTGTCTGGAAGTCTGGAAGTAAACAAATGAGTGAGTAAGTAGGGTATGTTAATACATAAATATTACTTTATAACAGGTGAGTTAATGATCTCTATATGCATGGATGAAGAAAAAGTTGCATCCAAAGCATTAACTTATTAAAAGTAATACATCTAGCACACAGAAGCACAGGCTCTATAGGTTATATACAGTATTTCAAATGTCATTCTAGAAAGAGAAGAATCCCAGCAGTTAAGTTGTTATGAAACACAGGAGATAAAGTTTTCAACTGAGAAATTGTATATAGTGTAAAAAGACTAAAATGGGTGGTGGGAATTCTGGAAATGGAATATGGCCTGAGGAGAAGCATTTAGGGCTTGTTTGGCAAGATGTGCTTTGAATGGGGATCAAAATGTGGTGTGAAGTTGTACTATTTAATGGTGAGGTAAGTGAGATTTTCATGGTTTTGGAGTCAGAATAGACAAACTGTGGTTTGTGCACTGAAGTTTTGATTTGGGGGTATGAGGAACTGGCCTAGTATGAGATTGTCCAATAAGATTGTTGGGGGGGGGGTTCTGACTGAGTAGTTTAAATATCTAAGATACTAGCAAGGGACCAGCTCTTTGTTTACATAACACCTATCAGAGCAAACTCACTACTAGTTAGGGGATACTGTGATGAGTTGCTCTACACACTCACTTTTCAAATCCAGCACCTGGAGACCTGTCCGACCTGAGAAAATATGCTCCGTATTATACAGTGACTCTATTCCTTAAAGTCATCTCAGGGTCATATAGTTAGGTTCATAGGCTATTGACCACAAGTGCCTTTTTAAGCCTAGCCATGTATCCCAAATCTCTGATTAGTTCTCAAATCCTTGATAAGTGCAAGCAGTGGCTTGGGAGATGAAACATTTACAGGCTGAGACATAGGTGCCAAACCATGGATGAATTTTCTGTTCCTCATCCAGTTGTCCAAATTATACTTGGATTGGGTTAGAAAGGACATCCTCATCATATGGGTGTTGAGCCTATTCCAGGCAATGGGTAATCTCTGGAGACATAACTGTCTCTCCAGCAGGTCCTATTTATATCAAGGCACGGTTTATGTGTTTAGAACAGATAGGGATAGATGCAGATAGGGCATTTTGGTGATAAGCATAGGACATGTTATTTATACCCTGTATTCTTTTAGTGAGGAATCTCTGTGGATGTTCCAGTTGTACTCAATGATATGTCTGATCAATGTTGAATACAGTGGAACAATGACTTCCTTGGACCTAGATGCCATACCTTTGTTTATAAGTTGCACAACGTGCAATGATTTCCTCACTACTGTGGACACACTATTGTCAATGTGTGCCCCCGAATTCCTGACTACTGGGTAGACTCTTAGGGGCGTGTTGTCAGTATGATAATTACCAGGGGTGGATGACTTCCTGAAGGATACTGTTATCTCACCTAGATCTTGAGTGTACACCAGCAGATGGAAATGCTGCATGTTCATCTGTGGCTCCAGCTCTCTGATCTTCTCTCCATACTGATAGAGGAAGCTCTCTTGATCTACTGTACTTTAAAAGGGCCCTTAAAAATCCGTGCAACCTAGGTGCATGCATGTAGGTGCTTTTCTATCCCTTGTACATCTTATTTATGTCCTACCCTGTACAAGATCAATTCGTACATCTGTGCAGGGTGATTCTGGTCTCTGACTCTTACAAAATAAATCATTTCAGTCCTTATTTGTACCTTATATAAAGGATGTGATCACTTTAATTCATATTGTAGACTGCAGATAGCAAACCTTTGTGCAGAAACTCCTACTGGGACTCACACTCCTCTTTAACACTCCTCTTTAAATATAACTATAGCTATATATACAGCAAATGCTGGAGGTGTGACTGGGAAGAAAGAGGTAACTGGGACATATATTCTGGGAGTGTGGTGAATTGGCAGATTTAAGGATTCCCTGTGGGATGCACTGTTGAAGATACTGGGTTGGGAGATTGAACTGACAAGGAAGATGAGTTTTCTAACTTGTGATACAGAATCGGAATTACCTACACATGATAAGGCCTTGCTGTGTCTAATAATGGTGGCTACCAAAAAAGCAATTACTAGAAAATGGAAATCGAAATCTAAACCAAGTATACTAGAAGTAGTGAGTATAGTAACAGAGATGAAGCAACTGGAACTGAGATCTTTAGAAAAGGGTAGGAGTAAATTTACATAGGAAAAAGGGGAATTGTGGGAACAATACATATAAGGGAAGAATGAGATTTAAAAAGTGGCAGGACTTGAATGAGCTATGTAATGTTTGACTGAAAAAGACTGGGTATATTATAAGTGATCTATAATGTTTGCAGCTGGGAGTGTCAGTATGGTTTGTGATGTAAAATGTTTACCACTAGGATTGTGTCGGTGTGGTTTGTTTTCATTTATATAAATGTATGACTGCCTATGTAATAAGTGATGGTTTAATAAAGATGTTTCTTGTTTAACAAAAAGGCAGGAATTAAATAATGTATGTGATATTGCTTAGGTTATATGATATATAGCAAAATATGTGAAGTATAATGTTTTTATGTTAATATAGTTTGCCTGGGTCACAAATGATAATTCAATAAAGGTGCTTGAAAAAAAAGAATACATCTGTGGCTGTACATAGCCTCTTCATATCTAATTTGTATTAAGCAAATTGTTGAAACCTATTGATAAAAGCTCCTAGATTTTTGTTATGATGGTTGGTGAAATTGACCAGATTATATCAACAGCATACAAATCATATATATTGAAAGTTACCAGTGTAATTTAATGAAATTAAAGTTGTGGCCACTGCACAAATGTCTGTGTTACATACTGACAGAACACTTAGAGAAAATGTCTGAGACAAAGAGAAAACTGTCACTTTGTGAAGGTTTTTCCTGAGCCTTCACTTAAAAGTGCACCACAAGCTGGAAGGGCAACCCAGTTAACACAAAAGTAATTTAAAATAAAATAAGCAGAGTACTCACTGACAAGATAAGACAGTAGTATGGATAGTACATACTATACCACATTTTAGCCACTATTATATTTTGATCCCAAAATTTGATTATCACCTTTAATTTCATTCATGAGGCTATAAGTTTTCTTACAGTGTTCAGGTATTACAGCCAGTATGGAACACTGACCTCTTCAGCAGCATATGCTAGGTCACCAAGCCATATTTATAAGCTGATTTTAAAAATAGTCAGAGCTTTTGGATCATCTTAAAGTGACAATAATTTTTCCACAGTTGGTGTGTATTATCTGAGTTAGAAATGAGCTTCTGCATCCAAAGGACATGGGGAATAAAAGGCAACTGAGCCTAAGAGCCACTTATGCCTTACCAGTACCCACCCTTAGCACTACTAGCTTACTAACTGAATGAACACCAAATCACAGATGTCCCCCTCAGGTGTCTGTAGGACACAGAATAAAAGGAAAGTACTTCCAGACTTTTCTGGTAGCCTAATATTCATAAGCCAGTGATCTATTTAGTTAGGATATCTTTACCATCCCCTCAACATGCTCTAACTAGCCAAGACTGCACTGTGATAAGTGTGAAGGAAGTAAGTGAATTAAACCAGGGGTCCAGAGGCCACTCAGCTCCAAAGAAGTCATAGTATTCTATGTGATCTTAGACTGTTTGTCCAGCCATTT
Organism: Protopterus annectens; assembly: GCF_019279795.1. Classification (NCBI taxonomy): domain Eukaryota; kingdom Metazoa; phylum Chordata; order Ceratodontiformes; family Protopteridae; genus Protopterus; species Protopterus annectens. The sequence goes on along the minus strand of NC_056748.1, from coordinate 782,697,502 downwards.
GATCCATTGATAGCCCGAATAACAATCATCAGTAAAGAATGAAATTCAGTCTTATTTTTACTTGCATGAAAAAGAAAAGTTATGTAGAAAGCTTAACATTTAAAGCTGACAAAATAGTTTCCAGTACACTAAGAAAGCAAATGTTTGTAAGAACATAGGACTAGTGCCTGCCTCTCTTTCCTCCCACCTGTATACACACACACACACACACACACACACACACACACACACACACACACACACTCTCTCTCTCTCTCTCTCTCTCTCTCTCTCTCTCTCTCTCTCTCTTTCTCTTTCTCTTTCTCTCTCTCTCTCTCTCACTCACGTACTCGCGCACACACACACACACACACACACACACACACACACACATTTTATATATATATATATATATATATATATTGTTACTTTCTGTTTGTCCCTTTGGTGTTGTGAAAATAAAAGCAAAAATGGCCACAGGCATGCATTATATAGCTGTGGGTCTTGGGGGAGGAAGCAAGAACACCAGGATTAAACCCACACAGAGACTGGGAGTCACAGCCCAAAACTCATCCAGAAAATCGAGTGCTGTGGGATAACAAAGGTACTCATTACACCACTATGCCAGTCATCAGTTGCTGTGGCATACAGCCTGCCCAGACTTCTACAGACAGCCTCTTAGTCTCACTTATATGACTGTGTAAACACTAGATTTCTGCTTGTGAGCAAATGGCTGAATAAATGTGCACATAATGAACCAGGAATGTATCTCTGCGTGCTGTGCGAACCATACTGGACAACCCACAGCAAGCCCCTACTTACACAAATGTGACCATAATTAGAACCACTTGTTTGACTGTGTACATCTCTGATCTGTGTTTGTAATCTAATGGAGGAACTGAAACCATGAGTAAGTCTATTAACGTGCTTCAGTTTGCTGCTCTCAGAATCATGTGGTGCAACCCACCCCCACCCCAGTAAACACACAAGCACACATACCCACAAAGATGTGACACCAATCATGGCCACTTATATGACAGTGTACACTAAGATCTCTGCTTGCAGTTAAATGAATGGATAAATATATAAATGATAGCTCATGAAAACATTTTGGCTTTTTCCTCTCGTAAACTATATGATCTATTGCAACCCCCACATTGACAGGCAAAAACTCAGTCACATGCCCTAACACATACAAACTCTCACATGCCCACAGATTTGACTACAACTACAGCCACTTGCATGACTATGTACACCTCAGACCTATAAATGCAATCAGTTGAATGAATAAGTACATAATTAATGGTCTAATAATTTTTCAGCTTGTCTTTGGCTCCATTGCACCACCACTTCATACATGCGCACACACACACACACACACACACACACACTAAAACACATGAAAAAAAGACTGCTGCCATGGTCATAACTCTAGGTCTGTGTCTACTTTTTCAGTCTAGCTCAGTCACTTAAACCAACAGGGAGTAACCTTGGCTGCTTGATATAGCAGCCCAATCAGCCTTCTATGACTTGGTGTTTCTACTGTTTACAAACTAAAGAAAGACCTGTAATAAGATGTAATTGCCTTATTTTTAGTACAGGTCCAATGTTTAGCTGTTTTTAAATTTTAAAAATGCCATATTGAGTAATGCAATATTTTTTAATCACAATATGGAACTCCATGCATGTGCAGTACTATGCATGAAGTCTTAATTCTTAGAAATTTGAATGATGACTACTTTTGTATTTTTACATTTTAGATGTAAAAAATATCATAACAAGAATAATAAAAATAAATAAAAATAATAAAAATAAAACATTTGAACTCTGCTTTTAATGGAAGGGCTGCAGTCCAGCAGTACGTCCCATGAGCTGCACTTAACATATGATTTCTGAGTTGTTATGCAACTTTAATGACCTACAAAATGGAAGCATACTGAAAACACAGTTACCATCGCAGCGTTTTCTTCAAACTGAGCTGAGAGCTATAATCATTATGACCACTAAGCATTCTGAAAGATACAAGCACATTTACACATACATAGATTGGAAATATGTGCAGTGATGCAGCCAGTCCAGTGACACCTCTCAATGGCCAGAATTCCAGTGACAGCACAAGTGCCCTTCTGATGGCCACCCTCTTCTGATACAGGCTTTCTTTCTGATGGATCTCTGGATGATCCTCACCAACAAATGGGCCCTGTGTACCATTGGGGAGGTTCAAAGGTCAGCAGACAGAGGAAAGAAAATGATACAAAAAAAAGCAAAAGAAAGCTGAAAGGTATTGAGACAATGTAAAAACTTTATCCTATAACCATGGGGAAGAAGGAAAGAATTCCACATCCATCAGTATAATCCAGAATCTGACTGTATGCAGGACTTTGATAGGGCTAACTAGTCAGAGGAGAGTAGGATGGAGAGATTTATTAACTGAATTCTATACAGAAAGTTTTGCTAACATTTCCGTACAATTTCATGATGATGATCTTTAAAATAAAAGGAAAGACAGTTTCTAATTGTACTATTTGTTGTTGTTATTTTGAGTGAGGGCAAGTTGGATATGGTAAATTATGAAGCTATGTTGATATGGAAGACCTGTTTCCCAAATTGATTTACAAGAATAGGGTAAAGTGACTTTATAACAAACACTGTTGGTATTTTTGTATGAGGTGCTGAATAATTTCCATCCAGAACAGTCTAGGGGTTCCACGATAAACTGATTGTAATGATGCATGCTTATTTGGCGCATTTAAAGCTAATTTGCTCTTTTTCATGAGTTATGAATGTTTGGTGTTTTATGGTATTTAGTGGATCAGTTTTTGTAATCATCCAGGCTTGAACCCTTTGCTTGTCTTGTGCTTGTATTTCTGAGGCAACCATGGATGTTATAATACCTTTAAAGTCTTCTAGATCTCGGAGGTGCTACTCTGCCATGAGCGGTGAGTAGTGGAATGTAGACTTAAGGCAACGCACTGATACGATGAGACGTATTACACATGTAATGCATACGAGGCTTTGCTGTCTAGTTCAAAAAGTAGTTACCTCCCTGCTTTAAGGGATTCATCACCCTTTAAGTGTGGTGGGTTGATCTAGGCTTTTTAAATAGGTTCATATGTGTGTACTAGGCTAATGGCCCTGGGTTTTTTACAAGCCTAGCCCATAAAAGTGCCCTGGCATTGTGCCACCCATCATTAGTTCCCAGTGCCTCTATCAAGTAGAGCCACTGGAGTGATCTCCGGGGTGAACTTTCTAGTTCTCATCCACTCATCAAGATTTCACTTGAAGAGGGCTAGTGAGGTTCTCTGCTTGACATGTATGGGAAGTCTATTCCAGAGCATGGGTAGTCTCTGGGTTATGGACCTGTCCCTCCACCATGTTCTGTTGATTGTGGTAATGAGGTTGAGGTCTCTGTAGTGTGTGGTGTGGAGAGATTGGGATTTTTTTAGATGTAGCATTTCTAACAGAGCTGGGTCAGACATGGCTTTGTAAGTCGAGCAGAGATCACCTCTTAGTAGACAATAAGAGACAGAGAATAGCTGGAGTTTTTTGAGTTTGTCTATGTAGGACTTGTGTTTAAGGCCTAGAATCCTCTTTGTGAGGTACTTTTGTGGCCTCTCCAACTGTTGCAGGTGTCTAGTGAGGTACATGCCAAAATGATGGAAGAGTAGAGAGAAATGCTGACCTCTTTTTTCCTGGATGCAAAACCCTTGGTAATATGATGTGCCATATAGAAGGCCTTCCTGACCATGGTGGCAATGTGGTGGTTGAAGGAGAGGTTGCCGTCGACCTGGGTCCCCAGATCTCTTCTAACACCTTCAGTGTTCAGTGGGCTACCATCGATGCGGTACTTGGTGGGAACTGAGTTTTTCCCAAAGGGGATGACTACGCATTTTTGGCATTAAGCTTAAGGCCATGGTTTCGACACCAGTCACTGGTCTTAGTGAGGCCTTTCTGTAGGATGTTTGCATCACTTGGGGAGCTAATAATGGCTCCCAGCTTGTAGTCATCTTCGAATTTGGTCAGCCAGAGTCCCTCCGTGTTGGCCTGCCAAACAGGAGAGAACCCAGGACCGATCCCTGTGGGACTCAACTAGTGACTGGTCGGCAGTCTGACTTGGAGTCTGCTACTTTTACACTGTGGGTTCTATCTGTGAGCCAGTTTACAACCCACCTAACGATATAGGGGTTGATGCCTAGTTTGCTGAGTTTATCAATAATTCTTGAGTGAGGAATGGTATCAAAGGCTTTGGCCAGATAGAGGTAGGCTGTATGAACTGCCTTACCTTCATTCACTGCTCTGGTGACTGATTCAAAGAAGTCAACCAGGTTGAGCAGGCATGATCTACCTTTCACAAAACCAAATTGCATGGGATCTAGAGTTTGGAGATTCCCTATATCCTTGTTAATTAGGTCCATCATGATGTGCTCCATAGCCTTACATATCAGACTCATCAGGCTAATGGGACGATAATTTCCAGGGTCTGTAGTCGTTCCTTCTTTATGGAGAGGGATGACTGTAGCAGTGCACCATTCGGTAGGGACAAAGCCTGAGGTGAGGCTGTGAGTGAACAAGACCACACAGATGTGGTGCCAGTTCACTTTGTAATTCATGTAGAACACAGCCAAGGTTATTGTCTGGTCCCATGGAAGCTGTATTATTGGCCTTAGTCAATGCAGCTTAAACCTGTGCCGCAGTAATGTTGGGTGCCTGGCATTCTTCCGGTATTGAGATTGATCTTTTAGGGGGAGGGAGGGGTAAAGATGGCACTGAATCTGTCCGCCAGTATGTTGGCAATGTCTGTTGGTACAGTATAGGAGGTATCATTGTGCAGTAACTCAGAGCAAATCTGGGTATTGCCATGGAGATCCTTGATATAACTATTGAAGGCTTTGTGGTTGTTTTTAGTGTCTGCCACAATTCTGCCTTCATAGTTGGCTTTGGAGGTTTTGATGAACATTAAGTTAATACTGAACAGTAACCAGTTACATTATTTGGGTGGATGTCTATATCCTGGGCTGTATAGTTGCATGCTTTGCTGCTCAGGTAGGCACTGTCTGATTTAAACAGAGTAATTTCATTATCTTAAAGCTTTTATTCTTGCTAAACCAATCCCTGCCTACAGCTCAGTACTAAATTTAGAAAGATTTTGCTGTTTGCTTGAGTGCCCTTTTAAAGTAATTCATTCAAAACTCTAAACTACTTCACGCAATTAGTGCCACTCAGGAACATTTCTTTCCACTGGTGAAGGTAAGCTTCTACCCAGCTGCTCAAACTGAAGAGTAACAGGGAAAGCAATGGTCATGGATGAGGATAAGATCTGTGCAATAAGGAACCCAGCCCTAACATTAAGATGGAAATAAGGTACAGGTTCATAGGTTCATAGGTTTATACTAGGCTATCTGCCCTAAGGCATTTATAAGCCTAGCCCAAAGTTTTGTGGCTTACGCCACCCCTTATGTTAAAAAATACTGTGCCCATTAGTTTGTTGTGCCTCTGTCCAGCAGTGACACAGAGATGATTCCCGGGGTAAACCTACGATCTCCCATCCACAGGTCAACATTTCTCTTGAACAGAGCCAGCGAGGTGCTCTGCCTCACATGGACTGGGATTTTATTCCACAGCATAGGGAGTCACTGGGTGACAAATCTATCCCTCCAGCATGTCCTATTTATATCCGTGCTAAGGTTTAAGTCTCTTGCTCTCGTGGCTCTGGTAGATTTGGATTTTTGAGGTGGAGCATGTCCATTAATTCCGGGTTGGACATGGCCTTGTATGTCGGGCACAGGTCACCTCTGAGCAGGCGGTATGCGACTGAATAGAGCTGGAGTTTCTTCAGTCTGGCAGCATATGACAGATTTTGGAGTCCCTTTATCCTTTTGGTGAGGAACTTTTGGGGTCTCTCCAATTGCTGCAGGTGTCGGGTGAGATACATCCCGAATGGGGCATTGTACTCGATCATTGGTCTGATAAGTGAAGAGTACAGGGGAACAATGACCTCACTTGATCTGGATGTGAATCCCTTCATGATCAGGTGGGCAATGTAGAAGGCCTTTCTAACCACTTTAGCAATGTGAGTGTCAAAAGAAAGGCCACTGTCAACCTGGGTCCCCAGGTCCCTGATAACCTCTTCTGTGCTTAATGGATTGCCACCTATATGGTAGCTTGGGGTTACCTTGTTTTTCCCAAAGGGTATGACTATACATTTTTTGGCATTTAACTTCAGGCCATGGCTCTGGCACCAGCTATCAGTTTCCGTGAGACCCCTTTGAAGGATATCTGTGTCCGATGTACTTTCCACTATGGCGCCCAGTTTGCAGTCATCTGCAAAAGCACAGCACAAATAGTCATAACTTTACAGACTATAACCTAGTGTTGTGTACGCTTCCTATAATGTAGCTTTTCCTAGGATCATGCACATTTACTTTGTGTTATCTTCTTTCCAATGTTAGGATCTCCTTAATGCTCTGTTGATTTCATTAACTCAGCACGTAAAAATCTACTGCCAATCATTAGCAGACCGGAGTTCCACTGTGGTGACCCCTAACCAGGAAAAGCCGAAAGAGACAACAGCAACCAAGCAATCAATTATATCACAAGGTTGCTCCAGCATGCTTTTCAGGATCAGTGTCTAAACTGAGATTCTAGTTGTATTCACAGCTTTTTGATATAGCCTGTAAACTTTTGAGGATGCTTGGCATAAATAGTTTTCTAAAGCATCTGGCATTGTTCATCATGTATTAACCTCGACATCCAGCAGAGTTTTTCAAGCCAAGGACTTTCTGGTGCTGTCACTACTGAACAGGGGTAAGTGATTCATCTGATGTCAAACAATACAAATGACAATATTAGCTGAAAAAGTATGACTGATGTATAAAACCATACAGATTTTCTCATTTCCCCTGAAATGAAGCAGTTTTGGAATTGGTTTTGTTAAGGAGAGAGGTGCAGTGAGTGACCTATGTGCTAACTTCTATTACCTGTAATCCTATGCATTTCTCCTTGCGTCCCTATCCTCCTTTTTTGTCTCTCATGGTTGACTCCCACTCTGTACTATATCTGACCCGTTCTTATCCTGCCCTGTATTCTTACAAACCCAACTCAATCTTAATATACTACTGACTTTCTCTTCACTTATTTCTCTCCATCCCCTTGTCTTCCTGATCTTCTTCCCACAACTTCTTCCCAGTGATTCCTACTCTGTCCCTCCAAGCAGACAGCATTTACTTTTCCATTTCTCCCTGTTTTGTAAAACTCTTCCTTCTGTACTGCTGCCAAACAATATCTTAAGTGATTGAGGAATTCAAATCCCAACACCGAAGTCCAAGAAAACAAATTGCTTATAATAGAATCTATGTTATCGGAACTGTGCAAAACAAAAAAAATTGCAATTTCATCACACCACTCTCCATACTAACTCCATGGCTGGACAACCACGGAAAATGGACTAAGACTATCTACATTAACACTTTGATCCACTACCTGAATACTGTCTGCAGACCCAGACAAAACACTGAATTGCAGACACAACTTCTGTATGTATCCATCATTCACAAACGCTAAAAACTACATTGTCAAATAACTAACGACATCAAACTATCATTTGATGTATTCACATGTACAAAACCACTGTCTCGAAAACAAGTCAATACAGTCATAAAGAGCTAGGCTCCTTTGTCAACATTGTCAACAACATTTCTTTTGTCACCAAGGATCATAACAAAATACTTTTTCATTGCCCCAATTAATTGTCACAAAAGATATCCTAAATATCCAGAGAGGTTTTGGTCCCCATAAAGAGGACACTAGCCTCGTGGGAGTCACCCAGTCAACACAGGGAAGGAGAGAGGTATAGATAGATAGACAGATATTCTTCCTTATTAGGCCAGTCATTGAATATAATGTGACAATTGTTACATGTCTTGCAAACAAGTACCCCAGCTTGAAAGATTTCAACATTTCCAAAGTGAATCAAAAAGGTTAAACTACCTAGTTTTCCAGATAAACTAAAATCACTTTCACTTTTTTCCATATGGAATAGACTATTTATTACATGGTGATCTGTCTTGCCTTTTTGGCTATGAAAAATCATGTTTTAATAGACATTCTCTACCTCAGAAACACTGCTAATTATGCTAATATTCATTCTCAACTTACATCACAATATAAACTGGACTTCTTGGATGAATATGTTCAGTGACCAAATGATTTTCTACCTGTTGAGTAAACTCCCCTTCAGTGTTAAGCAGTGAAACATCTTAATCATCTTCAAGGTGAACCTTATTGATTAAATGGGTTCACATAAATTTGCCAATGGGATTAGTACTGCAGCCAGTATCAAGAACAGAGGTAAGTCTACAGGTGATATTAGGCTGCAGGGCAAGACTAGGCTATATATTTTTGTTCAAACCACCTGCCTAGTACTAACATGGCAACATATGAAACTACATCCTCAACAAAGAAACATGCTTTAGTGTGTAATATTCCCCACTATTGTCAAAACCGCTAGCATTATTAGGCTATTCCTTCCTGTCCCCAATTCTCTTTTATACTGTTCTATTGACATATATTGGTTCCTTCCAGCCTATCTGAGTGGCTTTCTTTGCTGCCCAGTTCAGCATTTTTCTTCTGTTGTTGAGTCCTGCATGGCCATCTTTGCTGCCCACTTCAGCACTTCTCGTCTTCTGTTGTTGAGTCTTGAACACGTCTGTGTGTGAAGATACCAGGAAACCCCTCCCTCAACAGACATACATTGCTAGGCTTAAAAGGTTCTCCACAAGGGCAGAAAAGTAATTTATTTTGCCTCAGTTAGCTTGCAGGTGGTCTCTGTGTAGCCTGGGTTAGTGTGCAGGTGGTCCCTATGTTGTCTCTGTTACTTTGCAGGTGGTCTTGATTTGTCTCAGCTGTCTGCATCTGGCAGCTTTACAGAACATGACTTTGTAGAGGGCAGTACTATGGCCCATCAGTGGCATGTTAAATAGTTTTTTACATAGGTTCTGCATCATTGCCTGCCTTTGAAGAACATTTCCCCCTCCATGATTCTTGAGCTTCATGAATGACAGGCTGCCCATCCTGTCTTTGAATCGGCTAGTTTGGTCTCTCTGAAGTTTGCCTTTTTTAAGACTGTTCAATGTGCCCATCACCTGTACTCAAAACAGCATCAGTCTGAACAACAGGTCATTATCTGAAAACACCCTGCTTGGTCTGCTCTTGATGACCTGCCTTTGTTTACAGGAGAAACATTCTAAGCAAAAGGCCTTTGATCACAGTTAGTCCTGTTTGGTTTGTTCTTAGTAGCACACCTCTGTTGTTAGGAATACCTGTATTAGCAGCAGGCCCTTGTTTGAAGAGAACTATCTTTGATCTTTCACAAGAACTGTGTAACCCATAAGAGTAACCTGGACTTCTCCCAGAAGCATTGCCAGATATTACCTTGACCCAGGCATTCATCTTCCAGTTTTCTTTCAATAATCACAATTCATTGGAAAGGGAGCTCTTTATTCATTCAAAGTGTACAGGTAGCGATCAAGTTTTACCTGAAGAAAGGATCTGAGCACAAGAAAGGATACTTCTTTTTCTACCTTGTTTCTGATAGCTTTGGGCATTCTAAGATAAGCAAGCCTTTTCCAAGTGGCATGATAACTGCATTGTTTACTCTCGGGGACTAACCACTTTTTGGAAAATGTTGTTGTCAAAGACTACTCATCCATGGCTATGTCTGGTTTAAGTTCTTCCAGTGCTTACTTCAGTAATTTCTCTGTCGTCCACATGGACATTTTTGTCATGGCTACTAGTTTTTTATTAATCAAGGATTCAAATTCAGTAGCATAGTCACAATAATTAAAGAAAGAATATTAATTTAAGTTGGTAATAGCATCATTACTAGGCTGAGAGTTCAAATATTCAGCACATACTAAAGCTTAAAGCAGGATCTAGGCCTCCTCTTTCACCATGGTACTTCAGTTCCCTGTCTTTTGGCCTTCTTCCAACTCTAGTCTCCCAGGAAAGTTTAATTTGTGTTGCTTGGGAGTTTTTTTTTTTTTTTTTTTAGCATTCACTTACTGCAGAAGGCCTCTAAAGACAAACGTATCCTTGATGTACTCGTGTATTAGCTGATCTAGATGAATACCTTCTGTAGTGGATGCTAATTTTCTCCCACCATCCCCCACATCTGAATTGTCTCTGTAGATGTCCTCTTGAGATGCATCTCTTTGAATCAGACATATAATAGTATATTGTTTTTGTGTGTTTCATGTTTTTTCATGTTTTGTTGGCCTCACATGTATTGGGTAAGACAGACATAAACAGGATATGATTGCATCCCGTTAGTGTAAAGTGTGATGTCTTGACATGTACCAGCTGGATCTGTGCATAGAAGCTACATAAACTTTAGAATTGTGCCAAGCTGGGGATATTGGAAGAGAATATACAAATACCTACCACTTAAAGACCTCCATGCAAATTAGCTGAAAAGTTAAGTGTATGATTGTTATATACCCATTATCTATTGTGATGTCACTACTTAAAGGTTCTGACCTTGGTTTGCATCACACTGATGACATGCCCACTGCTCTACTGGCAATACTCCTGTGCTCCTGACAGTCCTAGTCGATGATGTAATCTGTGCACATTTGTATAAATGAGTCACAGTGGGGTTCAGGTCTTATGGAAAAGCTAATAGCGTAATATATTGCAAGGACAAAACAGTTGTATGTGTAGTTTGTGTCTTTCTGAAGACACCACCAGAGTAGTAGCATAAACCTAATCTGTGGAAAATGTAGGCTTCTCTATTGACATTTACATATTGATTTTTATTTCAGAGCATTTCTGAAGGAGCTGGCCTTAATGGGTGAAACTCAGGAAAGGGAGAGAGTTTTGGTTCACTTTTCACACAGATACAAAGAGTGCAATCCTGGTACTATGTCTTCAGAAGGTAAGCAGCATTTAGTGTTTACATAATGAAATATTTCACTAGCACATTATGCAGCATTTTGCAGTTACATTATTTCATTCTGTCTGGCAGGTGAGATGGTATATGATCTATTCAGTCGTGATGTCCCAGTCACAGCCTTGTTGTAACAAAACTGTTTTATGCCCAGTTCAGTCCAGGGAGATTTGTTTGATTTCTACAGAAAGCCTTCCCTTTCCAGCTTCCAGTTATCACTGTTGCATTAAAAGTGTACAGATGCAGTTGAGGTACTGGTGATCTGTTTGTCAGCATTATGTGGAGTGTGGATATTATTAAGCAGCCATACTGACTGCTGTGTGAGGTAGCAGCAATTCTTTTGTAGTGACTACAGCACTACTTGAAAGGATTTGCCACATGAAAATATTTTGTTTTTCCTATTGATATGGTTAATGTCAGGAAACATTTACTTTTCTAAACAAATTAACTGTAATTTTTATAGTGTCTTTTATATTTTAACATTGTTAAATGGCTAGTGTTGTATTATTGTTAGGAACTAGAACAGCTTCATCTCTTCTTTAATTTCTCTTGCACGTTACCTTTATCATTTATGACATGATTAACATAAAAGGCAACAAATTACAGTTTTATGTGGTATTATTTTGTCACCAATGCTTTAGAATTATAAAAAAACTAGTATACAAATGCTTAGTGTTGATTTGCAGGGGGTTAGTAATTCAGAAACTGGGAGTACTGCTATAGGATGTTTTGAGGAGTACATTAATTGCTATTTTCAGTGGAAAGTGTTTATTGAAATTGAATTAGAAGAGAGTAAAGAAAGAAAATAAGAATAATAAATGAGTATATTGTAAATTATGTATGATAGTGATTGAGCATGGTTCCAATATATACCTGATGGGGTAGGGTGGTTATATAAGAAACGGCTTGTAGAGACTGTCTTTAAGGTAGTAGGGTAATATAAAGCTGGGCTGTAATGTCTCTCCTTATGGTTGTGCAGTAGATACCAACAATAACACTGCTTTATGCATTGCACATCAGTATATATGGGAAATGGGAGATGTATTTTCTTATCTGGATCTGTGGCTTTTCTGTTTTTGTTTTTCGATGATGGAGTAACCTGTGTTATTTTAAAATTAATCATTGCAGTAGTTTTCCAACTGAAGCTGCAGCATTTTGCTTTGCATTGTGTCATAATGGAGAAGCAGGATATAATATTTTCAAATGACTGTAGAAAGATAGAACACACACTGCTGACAATATATTGTCAAATTAAACAAAAAAAAAATCAAAGACTGTGGACAATGTAGCATTATTTTTTAATTCTCTTTTACATAGCAGACAAATTATGACTGTTTCTCACAATTGTATTCATATACAACTTGTGGAGAAACATGGTTTTCCCAAGTGGAATTTTGACATTTTGAGTTGCATTTTGTAATGATGGGGAAAATAACATACGGTATTTTAAAAAGGTCTGCAGAAACCAGCATTTGACATTGTGCTGTTGAATAATGGAATACAGATATGACACATATATAGAGAGATTTGCTGGAGGTGTGATTTCCTGGCTCAGAGGTTTCAGAAAGGAACAGGAAGCAGGTGGTGCACTATAATGGGAAAACATAACGCTATTTTGTTATGTCATGTGGTGTTCTGATATGTGTTTTGGGGGATGTGGTTTCCCAAATGGAGCTGTCACATTTTTGATTTTCTGTTTATTGTGAGGGGGAGTAACAATTCTGGGAAGCAGCGTTTGGTTGTAGTACTTTTCCAAGTTGGAATGTGACATTTTGCTTTGCATTCTGTTATGGTGGTAAAGCAAGGTACAGCATTTTAAAAAGTTTGTGGTGAGTACTGTTTGACATTGCAGTATTAAATTAAGAAAGAAAGAAAAGAGGGGACATATTTACTGTGATCAATGTACTGATGAATTATAAAAAAAGAAAAGTTGGAGAGTGATTAATACAAATGCAAAAGAACAGCATTTGAGACTGTAGCACTGATTAAAATATGGTTATGACCATGGCTAACAATGTAGTACTCTTTTGAAGTGTCTAAGACAAAGAAGGATGATCAGTGTTATAGTAGTTTTTGATATGTTAGTTTTTAAATAGGCAATTAAAATAGCAGTGTTTAATGTTGATATTAATGCAGACTGGATAGGGAAATGGAGCTAAACATTTTGTTTTGTATTTTATCATTATGAGAAAACAAGATAACAGCATTTTAAAATGAGTATGGTGACCCACATTTGACATTGTACTGGTCCGTAATAAAAAAAAAAAAAACAAACAAAAGGTGGAGCATGCATAGCTAACAATATAGCAGTATTCTGTGGTAAAACAAAACCACTATTCTGAGATAGCTGAACGAAGGAGTTTCATAACTGAACTGTAACATTTGTTTTGATCTTTATAACCATGAGGAAGCAACAGGTAACGTACAGTATTTTGAAATTGTTCTGGAAAGCAACATTTATCATTGTAATACTTCTCCAAGTAGAGCTGTATATTCTCATTTGCTGTTTATCCTGATGTGTCAGCATCATCATTCACATTCTAGAGCTACGTCCAACTCCTGTAACAACTCCGTGAGCAGCCATCTGTATCCCAGAGTTTGCTAGTAATTAAGGAATGGGGTAGATTGCCAGACTTTGCTTCTGTATCACTCAGACACACCTAGGAGAAGTTTAGAGTCCCCAGTCTGTCTACCATATATGTTAAGGGGGGGGGGGGGTGAGAGAAAACTGGTGGATACAGAGAAAACTCACAAGAGTATGTGGAAGGACATGGACAATCCAGACAGAATGTACACCAGCTGAAAATTAAAATGGAGACCCTCTTACTATGAACCAACAATGTTATTATAGCATTTTAAAAGGACTGCAGAAACCAACATTTGGAATTGTATTGTTAAAAAAACAACCTTCACACAAAGTAACACAGGTTGAAATCCACTGATCCAAACACGAAAATGTATTTAAAACATGAAACGAAGTAAGCACTTTAGTCTGGTATATAGGTTCATAGGTTCATAGATTAGTACTAAGCTAACTGCCCTTGCAAGCCATTTTTAAGCCTAGCCAATTATCCCTTGTGAGACTCAAACCCTGCACCTTGTGTTTGTAAGGCAAACACCTTAACCATTAAGCCACACTCCCAACCATATATAACCAGACTTATTCAGACAAATAAAAACTGCATGCAAAGCAATTTATATATATCAGAGTCACAATTGGTTACACCCCACTTAAACGTAAGGAGCTCAAAAAAAAGAAAAATATTTTGTGCTGACCAAAATGCATGATGCAGCTAAAAAAGTGTACCCAGTTTGGCTGGGATTTGTGGTAGGAAACCTAACTTTGTTTTTAGAAAGGGCAGGAATATCAAGGGCCACCTGGAACAAACTACAACTATCTTAATATAAAAATGTTAGTGCTCTTCAGTGCTAACAGTTACTACTCTGAGATACCCACCTGTGGAAACTGTAGAGCATGTACAAGCTATTTTAAAGGTATCAAACTATCTTAATATAAAAATGTACTGTAATGTTTGTTTCACTTTATCTTTGTACAGCAGACAGTGGCAGTACTATATATTCCTGCACTTGGGGAAGCGTATGTTTCTTTACACACAGAGCAGACTAGAAAAGAAGTTGTTGACTGCAACTGAGCTGAAAATATAAGTATCTTGCTTTTTTTATTATTTTTACAGATTACTGTTTTTAAAATTTAATATATATATATAGCACTTTGTCTATTCTGTATCTTAACAAATCCTTATCTGTTTAAAAAACTAGTGTCTGTAGTGCTTGCTGGCTGTAGGCTATTGTTTTAACTGAAGCATTTCCTCTGTGTAATTATCTTTTGGCTAGTGGGGGCTGGTTCCTTTGTGTTCTGAAAAGCTGTTTTGGTATTTAAGCCCTAACTTTGATAGGGTTTCTGTCTTTACACACAGTGCAGACTAGAAAAGAAGTTGTTGACTGCAACTGAGCTGAACATATAAGTATCTTGCTTTTTTTGATTATTTTTACAGATTACTGTTTTTAAAATTTAATATATATATATATATATAGCACTTTGTCTATTCTGTATCTTTACAAATCCTTATCTGTTTAAAAAACTAGTGTCTGTAGTGCTTGCTGGCTGTAGGCTATTGTTTCAACTGAAGCATTTCCTCTGTGTAATTATCTTTTGGCTAGTGGGGGCTGGTTCCTTTGTGTTCTGAAGATGTTTTGGTATTTAAGCCCTAACTTTGATAGGGTTTCTGTCTTTACACACAGTGCAGACTAGAAAAGAAGTTGTTGACTGCACCTGAGCTGAACATATAAGTATCTTGCTTTTTTTTTGATTATTTTTACAGATTACTGTTTTTAAAATTTAATATATATATATAGCACTTTGTCTATTCTGTATCTTTACAAATCCTTATCTGTTTAAAAAACTAGTGTCTGTAGTGCTTGCTGGCTGTAGGCTATTGTTTTAACTGAAGCATTTCCTCTGTGTAATTATCTTTTGGCTAGTGGGGCTGGTTCCTTTGTGTTCTGAAAAGCTGTTTTGGTATTTAAGCCCTAACTTTGATAGGGTTTCTGTCTTTACACACAGTGCAGACTAGAAAAGAAGTTGTTGACTGCAACTGAGCTGAATTTTTGATTATTTTTACAGATTACTGTTTTTAAAATTTAATATATATATATAGCACTTTGTCTATTCTGTATCTTAACAAATCCTTATCGGTTTAAAAAACTAGTGTCTGTAGTGCTTGCTGGCTGTAGGCTATTGTTTTAACTGAAGCATTTCCTCTGTGTAATTATCTTTTGGCTAGTGGGGGCTGGTTCCTTTGTGTTCTGAAAAGCTGTTTTGGTATTTAAGCCCTAACTTTGATAGGGTTTCTGTCTTTACACACAGTGCAGACTAGAAAAGAAGTTGTTGACTGCAACTGAGCTGAACATATAAGTATCTTGCTTTTTTTTGATTATTTTTACAGATTACTGTTTTTAAAATTTAATATATATATAGCACTTTGTCTATTCTGTATCTTAACAAATCCTTATCTGTTTAAAAAACTAGTGTCTGTAGTGCTTGCTGGCTGTAGGCTATTGTTTTAACTGAAGCATTTCCTCTGTGTAATTATCTTTTGGCTAGTGGGGACTGGTTCCTTTGTGTTCTGAAAAGCTGTTTTGGTATTTAAGCCCTAACTTTGATAGGGTTTCTGTCTTTACACACAGTGCAGACTAGAAAAGAAGTTGTTGACTGCAACTGAGCTGAACATATAAGTATCTTGCTTTTTTTGATTATTTTACAGATTACTGTTTTAAAATTTAATATATATATATAGCACTTTGTCTATTCTGTATCTTAACAAATCCTTATCTGTTTAAAAACTAGTGTCTGTAGTGCTTGCTGGCTGTAGGCTATTGTTTTAACTGAAGCATTTCCTCTGTGTAATTATCTTTTGGCTAGTGTGGGCTGGTTCCTTTGTGTTCTGAAAAGCTGTTTTGGTATTTAAGCCCTAACTTTGATAGGGTTTCTGTCTTTACACACAGTGCAGACTAGAAAAGAAGTTGTTGACTGCAACTGAGCTGAACATATAAGTATCTTGCTTTTTTTGATTATTTTTACAGATTACGGTTTTAAAATTTAATATATATATATAGCACTTTGTCTATTCTGTATCTTTACAAATCCTTATCTGTTTAAAAAACTAGTGTCTGTAGTGCTTGCTGGCTGTAGGCTATTGTTTTAACTGAAGCATTTCCTCTGTGTAATTATCTTTTGGCTAGTGGGGGCTGGTTCCTTTGTGTTCTGAAAAGCTGTTTTGGTATTTAAGCCCTAACTTTGATAGGGTTTCTGTCTTTACACACAGTGCAGACTAGAAAAGAAGTTGTTGACAGCAACTGAGCTGAACATATAAGTATCCTGCTTTTTTTTTGATTATTTTCACAGATTATTGTTTTTAAAATGTAATATATATATATATAGCACTTTGTCTATTCTGTATCTTTACAAATCCTTATCTGTTTAAAAAACTAGTGTCTGTAGTGCTTGCTGGCTGTAGGCTATTGTTTTAACTGAAGCATTTCCTCTGTGTAATTATCTTTTGGCTAGTGGGGGCTGGTTCCTTTGTGTTCTGAAAAGCTTTTTTGGTATTTAAGCCCTAACTTTGATAGGGTTTCTGTCTTTACACACAGTGCAGACTAGAAAAGAAGTTGTTGACTGCAACTGAGCTGAACATATAAGTATCTTGCTTTTTTTTTGATTATTTTTACAGATTACTGTTTTTAACATTTAATATATATATATATATATAGCACTTTGTCTATTCTGTATCTTAACAAATCCTTATCTGTTTAAAAAACTAGTGTCTGTAGTGCTTGCTGGCTGTAGGCTATTGTTTTAACTGAAGCATTTCCTCTGTGTAATTATCTTTTGGCTAGTGGGGGCTGGTTCCTTTGTGTTCTGAAAAGCTGTTTTGGTATTTAAGCCCTAACTTTGATAGGGTTTCTGTCTTTACACACAGTGCAGACTAGAAAAGAAGTTGTTGACTGCAACTGAGCTGAACATATAAGTATCTTGCTTTTTTTGATTATTTTACAGATTACTGTTTTTAAAATTTAATATATATATAGCACTTTGTCTATTCTGTATCTTTACAAATCCTTATCTGTTTATAAAACTAGTGTCTGTAGTGCTTGCTGGCTGTAGGCTATTGTTTTAACTGAAGCATTTCCTCTGTGTAATTATCTTTTGGCTAGTGGGGGC
This sequence comes from Protopterus annectens, assembly GCF_019279795.1. Classification (NCBI taxonomy): domain Eukaryota; kingdom Metazoa; phylum Chordata; order Ceratodontiformes; family Protopteridae; genus Protopterus; species Protopterus annectens. Next base: position 782,679,839 of record NC_056748.1, on the reverse strand, counting down.
TGGTTCCTTTGTGTTCTGAAAAGCTGTTTTGGTATTTAAGCCCTAACTTTGATAGGGTTTCTGTCTTTACACACAGTGCAGACTAGAAAAGAAGTTGTTGACTGCAACTGAGCTGAAAATATAAGTATCTTGCTTTTTTTTATTATTTTTACAGATTACTGTTTTTAAAATTTAATATATATATATAGCACTTTGTCTATTCTGTATCTTTACAAATCCTTATCTGTTTAAAAAACTAGTGTCTGTAGTGCTTGCTGGCTGTAGGCTATTGTTTTAACTGAAGCATTTCCTCTGTGTAATTATCTTTTGGCTAGTGGGGGCTGGTTCCTTTGTGTTCTGAAAAGCTGTTTTGGTATTTAAGCCCTAACTTTGATAGGGTTTCTGTCTTTACACACAGTGCAGACTAGAAAAGAAGTTGTTGACTGCAACTGAGCTGAAAATATAAGTATCTTGCTTTTTTTGATTATTTTTACAGATTACTGTTTTTAAAATTTAATATATATATATATATATATAGCACTTTGTCTATTCTGTATCTTTACAAATCCTTATCTGTTTAAAAAACTAGTGTCTGTAGTGCTTGCTGGCTGTAGGCTATTGTTTTAACTGAAGCATTTCCTCTGTGTAATTATCTTTTGGCTAGTGGGGGCTGGTTCCTTTGTGTTCTGAAAAGCTGTTTTGGTATTTAAGCCCTAACTTTGATAGGGTTTCTGTCTTTACACACAGTGCAGACTAGAAAAGAAGTTGTTGACTGCAACTGAGCTGAACATATAAGTATCCTGCTTTTTTTTGATTATTTTTACAGATTACTGTTTTTAAAATTTAATATATATATAGCACTTTGTCTATTCTGTATCTTTACAAATCCTTATCTGTTTAAAAAACTAGTGTCTGTAGTGCTTGCTGGCTGTAGGCTATTGTTTTAACTGAAGCATTTCCTCTGTGTAATTATCTTTTGGCTAGTGGGGGCTGGTTCCTTTGTGTTCTGAAAAGCTGTTTTGGTATTTAAGCCCTAACTTTGATAGGGTTTCTGTCTTTACACACAGTGCAGACTAGAAAAGAAGTTGTTGACTGCAACTGAGCTGAACATATAAGTATCTTGCTTTTTTTTATTATTTTTACAGATTACTGTTTTTAAAATTTAATATATATATATAGCACTTTGTCTATTCTGTATCTTAACAAATCCTTATCTGTTTAAAAAACTAGTGTCTGTAGTGCTTGCTGGCTGTAGGCTATTTTGTCCCACCCTCCCTCCCTGTTGGTGGCTTGCTCTTATACTTGGTGGCTTTGCAGTTGCCCGCCCCTACTTTGATACTCCTCCCAGTCTAGTGTCATTAGCTCATTCTGCCTAATACAGAGAGAACATTTGATAAGGCCTTCTGTTCCTCCTTTTTCCCTTTCAAAAAGTAAAACAAAACTTTTTTTTTTTTTTCTCTTCTTTCGCCTGAACCTCCTTGTGTTCTGACTGTGCTTCTCAAACATTTTGGAATTATACAGTATATTTCAGGGCATTTATTATAACTGTAATAGCCTTAATATTGCTACAACTCAAGTGCTCTAGGTTGCACTGCATCTGAAGTGTTTGTGTGTTTTAGCTGCTTTTCTGTATATATAGACTTTTCTGTTTCTTTTACTAAATAAGCTCTGTAAAGTTGTCTTATTGCATTTCTGCCTTTATTTCTGAGTTTTTTTGCACTTTTAAAGTTTGTTTTTGCTTAGTTTAATTGGTAGGCTACACACTCAAGTGTGCTAGCCGAATTAAAGCATTTACTGTGTTTCTGTACCTAATTTCTGCTACTTTGTAAGAAAAAAAAAAAAAAACTCCTTGTTTCCTGCCTTTACTAAACTAGAATAGTCCAGTCTTCAGGTATTGCTGATCTCTGGGCTGTGTCATAGTTCCTGTGTTGCCCATATCCTTATTTGGATAGGAGGAAGCTTCTTTGTTCACCAGTGAGAGTGGGGAGCTCTGAGCAGCCTATCTGTCCCTTGAGGAGTGGTTCCAGCCCAGTGACCTGTAGCTTATGGGCCGTTTTGGGCCATTTCCTATCTCTTTCTAACCCCCTGCTTTAAAGCCAGCTTTAGCGCACTTTTGCGCTTGTAATTTAAAGTCTGTCCTGTTTTTTGCACTTACCTGTTGAGGCTACACACTCAAGTACGCTAGCCTGTGTCACATATTTACTGCATTTTCCTATTTGTTGAAAAAAAGAAAAACAAAAAAAAAATTATTATCCTTGTTTCCCATCTTTCCTGACCTAGAGTAGTCCAAATACAGGCTTTGCTGTATTCTGGACTTTTGGAAATTTCCTGTGTTGTCCATTTCCTTTCTTGGATAGAGGGAGGTTTCTTTGTTCACCAGTGGCAGTGGGGAACTTAGAGCAGCCTATCTATCCCTGGAGGAGTGTTCCCAGCACAAGAATCTGGTAGTCTATTGGCCATTTTGGACCAATTTCTAGCTCTTTCAAATCCCCCTGTATAAAACCCGCTTTGGCGAGGTTTTTGCGCTTGTTACTACTCAGCCAAGCTCCTCGTGGTCCTGCAGAGTGGTGCTAGCAGCAGAGAGGCTAAAAGAGCGACTGCTAACCTGATAAAAGTGTTTTTCCTGCTACTACCTGGGCGACTGTCCGATCTAGCTAAACTGCAAATATTTCTCTTCTTGAACTGTTTTAAACTGTCTAAAGTTTTTTTTGCACCTGCACTTTTAAAGTTTGTCCTGTTTGTTGCATTTACTTGTTGAGGCTACACACTCAAGTGCGCTAGCCTGTGTTACATATTTATTGCAATTTCCTGCTGTTTGTTGCAAAAAAGAAAAATTGTTTCCCATCTTTCCTGACCTAGAGTAGTCCAAATACAGGCTTTGCTGTATTCTGGACTTTTGGAAAGTTCCTGTGTTGCCATTTCCTTTCTTGGATAGAGGGAGGCTTCTTTGTTCACCAGTGGCAGTGGGGAGCTTGGAGCAGGCTATCTGTCCCTGGAGGAGTGTTCCCAGCACAGGAATCTGGTAGTCTGTTGGCTGTTTTGGGCCAATTTCTAGCTCTTTCAAGTCCGCCTGTATAAAACCCGCTGTAGCGGCTTTGCGTGATTTTGTGCATAGCGCTTCATCGAGCAGCCGCTTATTTGGGTTTGAGCCTTGGAACTAATCTAGTTCTCATAATAAACACCCTATTCCTATGCTAAAGCCTAGCACTTGCTCACTAAAGCAATTATATAAGTCAGCACTAAAAATTAAAAGCACTACACCCTCACAAACTCCCCTTGAGTAACTTGTTCCCCATTGGCCCTTTTTTTCAATTATAAAGGAATTCCCAATACTATTCTAGCATGTCCAAAGGTCAGTTGTCAATCTCCTCTCTGGTCCAGCTGGTGAACCTGGGAATCTTGAGGCAATGTTACAACTGCCTAATGTACACAGACAACCCTCTCCTCCTCCCAACAAATTCCAACACATGTGAGAGATGCAACCATATAGCCAAACTGGAGGCTAAGCTCTCTCAACTCAGTACTGGCGTAACCAGTCAGGAGGAGAAGGAAACCACACTCACTACAATTCCAGTCTCACATAGACCTACCACGACAGCAAACCAAACACATAAACACACAAAAACATACTTGGAGGCTCTAAATAAAAATCTGCCTAAGCAGCAAAGACCTCCAAAGCAGACACCCAAGCAACCGCTACCCCAAAACAAAACACATGCAACACATAGCTCACAAAGCCAGTGTGCCGAACAGTCACAGCCCTTAAGGCTAAACAACACACCTGATACACTTGTAATAGGTGACTCTATCATCAGGCACACTGACGTCCCGCTCACCAGGCTGAACAAGGAGAAGGTCACGGTGAGCTGCCTATCGGGTGCTAGGATCCGTCACATAACACAAGCACTCAGGTCACTCCAAGGCAAGTACAAATATGACTCAGTCATTGTCCATGCTGGTGTGAATGACCTGAGACGTACCTCCCTGGACTACATGAAAAGAGACATAGAGGAGCTCTCTGGGCATGTAGCCCAGGCCGGTATGACCCTGACCTTGAGTAGCATCTTACCCTCACCAAGAATGATGCCACAATATGAAGACAAGATGATCAGTTTCAACAATTGGCTTAAGTATTGGTGTCATTCAAAGGGATCCAATGCCTGTCAGCTTGGGATGATATGCACGACAAGCCACAATGCTTTGCTAGGGACGGCTTGCACCTGTCACCCCTGGGCTTTCGGATATTGGCAAAGGCTCTTGCTACCCCATAGTGCCTTTTTTAGGCAAGGCTCAAAAGACAAACCCACCTCCATAGGTATCACAAGGGATAAGAAACTAAGAGTAATGCTACTCAACGCTAGAAGTCTAAACCTCAAGATGCACTCGAAACTCTCCTTAGCATGAAGAACATAGATATCTGTGCAGTAACAGAAACCTGGTTCAGGACTCCCGAGAGCACCCCAGCACTACCAGGTTATACCTCATACCATGCTTTTTGGCCCCAAAACTTGGACCAAACAACAAAAGGAGGGGGAGTATCGATATTCATCAAAGATACCCACACCTCCAGGTTGGTGGCAAAGCACGAAGCATCAGAGACTATCCATGTGCAACTAACAGTGGGTAAAACTGCCTTCCAGTTTATAGCCTGCTACAGACCACCCTCCCAAACCCAGGAACCCCACTCGGCCTTCCTGAAAACACTGGAAAATATGAAGGTCTCTCCAAACACCATTATACTGGGCAACTTCAACTACCCAAACATAGATTGGGAGCATTACTCTAGCTCCAACACCCTTGCCCAAAGGTTCCTAGAATTCATAAACTCAAATGCTATGGAACAACTTGTTACCACTCCCACAAGAGGGGAAAACATACTGGACCTGATCATCACCAACATGGGGACTCTATGCTCCAGACCAGAAGTGTATCCCTCACTGGTAAGATCAGACCATAAACTGATCTCATTGGATATTCACATCCCGACCCCACCCCCTGCCCAGAAAACCACAGTGAAAAACTTCTCTAAAGCAAATTTCACACTCCTCAAAACCGAGGTGGAATCCTTCAAAGCCCCCGGGCCTGTGGAAAATACGGCCCTGACTGCAGAATCCTTTATAAATGCATTCTATGAACACCTTCAGGAATGCATGGATCATGCAATCCCAAATAAAACCAAGACCCAATCCTCCAAAGGCAGACGACCTGTCTGGTGGACCCCAGCCATAAACAAACTATACAATAGAAGGAGGAAGCTACTACATGATAGAGCAAAATCCCAAAAAGGGAAGGCATCTCTGATCAGTATTAGCAAAAAACTAAGGGCACTCATAAAATCGTCAAAGGCCAGCTTCGAGAGAAAAATTGCACAGGACACTAAAGATAATCACAAGGCTTTCTTTAGTTATGTTAGGAACCTGGGTGGGAATTCCCAGATATGCTAAGAATTAGTCCAAAATGACAAAAAATACACTGATCCCACAGACATTGCCAACATCCTAGCTAACAGGTTCAGCGCAAACTTCTCCCCCCCCTCCCCACCAAAAGGGCAAATATCTATCCCAGCAGAGTGCTGCCCCCCTGACATCTCAGATGCTCAGGTGAGAGCTGCCCTCTCCAAAGCAAAAAACACAGCATCAATGGGACCAGACGGTGTCCCAGGCTGCGTCCTACATGAACTCCAAGAAGAGCTAAACCCAAACATAAAACTACTGTTCAATCTCAGCCTTACTACAGGATATGTACCCAAAGAGTGGCGTACAGCAACAGTGGTCCCTCTCCACAAAGGTGGTGCCTCAACGGACCCTGGAAACTATCGCCCCATAAGCCTGACTAGCTTGGTCTGCAAAGCTATGGAAAGGATCATCATGGACCTCATAAATAAAGATATTGGGGACCTAAAGACACTGGATCCTACCCAGTTTGGCTTTGTTAAGGGCAGATCCTGCCTCTTAAACCTGGTTGACTTTTTTGAAACAGTCACCAAGGCCATTGACGAAGGGAAGGTGGTCCACACAGCCTATCTGGACCTCGCAAAAGCCTTCGATACAATACCACACTCAGGCATTATAGATAAGCTCACCAGCTTAAATATAAACCCCTATGTCACTAGATGGGTTGCAAACTGGCTCAAGGACAGAACCCACATGGTTAGAATTGCTGGAGCCATGCCAGACTCCAAACCAGTTACAAGTGGCGTCCCACAAGGCTCAGTCCTGGGACCTCTCTTGTTTGGTATATATTTTTCGGAGGTACAGGCCAACACGGAAGGACTGTGGCTGACCAAGTTCGCAGATGACTGCAAACTGGGCCATAATCGACTCTCCAGCCGACACAAGCATCCTCCAAAAGGGCCTTATAGAAACAGACAACTGGTGCCAGAGCCATGGTCTCAAGCTAAATGCCAAAAAGTGTATAGTCATCCCCTTTGGCAAAAACAAAGTGCCCACAAATTACCACATAGGTGGTAATCCATTAAGTACAGAAGAAGTCATTAGGGACCTGGGGACCCAAGTTGATAGCAATCTCTCATTTGACAACCACGTGGCCAAAGTGGTTAGAAAAACATTTTATATAGCCCACCTAATCATGAAGGGATTCACATCTAGATTAGGAGAGGTCATCGTGCCTCTTTACTCATCCCTCATCAGGCCCATAATCGAGTACAATGCCCCTTTTGGGATGTACCTTACCAAACACCTGCAGCAACTGGAAAGACCCCAAAAGTACCTCACCAAGAGGATCAAAGGGCTCAAACAGATGCCATATGCTACCCGGTTAAAGAAACTCCAGCTCTACTCAGTGGCATACCGCCTGCTCAGAGGTGACCTGTGCCTGACGTATAAGGCCATGTCCAACCCAGAATTAAGGGACATGCTGCACCTCAAAAAATCCAAATCCCATCGAGCTACACGCTCGAGAGACTTGAACTTCAGCACTGAAATAAATAGGACATGCTGGAGGGACAGATTCATAACCCAGAGGCTCCCTTCACTATGGAATAAAATCCCAGTCCAGGTTAGGCAGAGTCCCTCATTGACTCTCTTCAAGAGGAATCTTGATGAGTGGATGGGAGATCATAGGTTTACCCCGGGTATCACTTCTGTGTCTCTGTTAGACAGAGGCACAGTATACTAACCTCGAAAAAGGGCATAGCAAAATTAATTTAAAATGGGTGGCAAAAGTCAAACATACTCTGGCTAGGCTTATAAATGCCCTAGGGCAGATAGCCTAGTATGAACCTATGAACCTATGAAAGATGTATCCATGTGGTATGTGCCACCAGTGTAATGTTATTCTGCCAACTACTAGTATTACTAAAAGAACCCCCATTGTTGAACCATAGTGCTCTTCAGTGCTAACAGTTACTACTCTGAGATACCCACCTGTGGAAACTGTAGAGCATGTACAAGCTATTTTAAAGGTATCAAACTATCTTAATATAAAAATGTTAGTGCTCTTCAGTGCTAACAGTTACTACTCTGAGATACCCACCTGTGGAAACTGTAGAGCATGTACAAGCTATTTTAAAGGTATCAAACTATCTTAATATAAAAATGTACTGTAATGTTTGTTTCACTTTATCTTTGTACAGTAGACAGTGGCAGTACTATATATTCCTGCACTTGGGGAAGCGTATGTTTCCAAACTGAGCTTTGAAATTTTGCAGTGCAGTTTATAATAATGGGAAAGTAACTACACTATTTTAGAATTCTGCCCCAGATCAGCAGTTGGCATTGTGATAAGGAAAAAAAATCTATGCTCATTGTTAGTGAAATAGCAATTGATAGTGGAAAATCGTGTTGTATTGCTTTCCCATTACTGTGTACCACATGCTTCATGTTCCCCTAAGAAACCTTCCAGTCAGGTATTGCAGGATAGTGCTTGTTGTTACAGCATAGCATTATGCTGTTTTCCTATGACAGAAAGATGAAATATTACTAGCCTTGTAGTCATATTAGAGCGGGAATGGATATAGTGGAAAAGTATAGTTTAGTTGGATTTGCCAGGCATGGTTTATATTGTATTTTTTTTTGTGCTATTACCTAGTAACATATATTACAATTTCCCATGCATTGAATAAAGATACAGCCATTTTTCACTTTTAAAAGGAAAATGCAAATGTTTGAAAATTAAATTAAAAAGTTCATTTTGTTTATGAAACACAACTGGTTTGAGCTTTACAATAAATAATTCCATAAAAAAATCACTTCAAAAATGTTTACACATCCAGTTAACAATAAGTTGTTCTTAGTTTTTTGCCACATGTGTAATATTACTATTTTACACTACATTCTACATAAAATATATGTTTAAATAGTGAATATTTAAAAGAAATATATCCAGCTCATTTTGTAAACATAATAATAATAATAATATAATAATAACAAGTACATATATGGTGGATGGGATTGGACAGTGGCAGAATATTGAGAGGCACTGACTACCTTAGTCTGTGTTATCAGGCATCATAACACATCCAAGTGGTCCTATATTGGCTAATACTGCTTACTCTGGAGAGAATTATGTCTTTTATACCACTTCAAACTGTGCTGTTTAGATGGAATTGTATTGTGAATAAGGAATATCATTCTAATGTGTAGAAATCTGAAACAAGGGTATACCATGAAAATGCAACCCAGGTCTGCATAACAAGTGACCATGATGAAGTCTGGAGAAGCAGGACAATTTAACAATAAAACACTAGTTTTACATATATGGACTGCCAATGATAACTGGCTGAATTGTTCAACTTGCTTCACTTCTGGAAATGACTAAGCATTGAGTGGATGAAACTTTCTCGGCCACAGCAGCAGATTCTATTTAATATTATCTCCTCTGTATACCTACTGATTGAAAAGCGGTGAATGAATGAGCCTTTTAATGCAAGCAAATCTGCTTCTTCAGGGCAAACGGGGAAAAGTAAAAAAAAAAAAAAAAAAAAACTAAATTGGTGATACTGTATTTATAAATGAAAACATTACCATAAGTGGCAAAAGTGTTGGACCGATACTTTTAGGGTAAGCAAATATAAAACAGGATAGTCTAGCCACTTAAATTTATGCAGCACATTGCTAAAGTTAAACTACATTTTCTGCAAACTCATAAGTTCATGGAGGACACTGAAAATTCAGACACAAAAGGTAGTTATTTGAGATATAACAGATTATTAGGATAGGGATACCTGAAGAAATAATGACAGAGAGTAGAGCCGGCAGAGGTAAATGAAATCCTAATGAGATTGCCAAAGTCAGAAAGTTGGCACTGTTTAGCAGAAAGATACCAAACTTAGCTGCAAGGTAAGATTAAACTGTGATAAAAGAAAGGATCATGGAGAGAGAGCTTTTTTTTAAGTTGAGGCCTGTATATTGTGAGGAAGCCCTCTATTTTTTCTGTGAAAATACTACAGTGTCTGGGATTTGGGCTGCATGAGTACAATAAAATTGGGCTTTTGTATTTGAATCAAATGATATGAGTCAGCACTAAAGGCATGACTGTTTGCAACACCCAGCAGCTTTTAAAAATGACCAAAATGTAATATAACTGACTATTCAGTCACCATATAGAACATATGACATGCATTAAATAGTCTGTCATCTGGCCTGGACCCTTTCTTTTGCCATTACACTAGTGCAGTGTCAGTTAAAGTGATGCAAAAGCTGACATCATGATATACAATTACAGAATTACTATCACTATAAGTGTGTGTCTCTGTACATTTATTTATTTTATTTTATTTTGCATTTGTTTACCGGGAAAGTCCAACTAGACACGTGTCCATTTTCAGCAGAGACCCGGGGAGAAAAGCTCCACATGAAACAAAAGACGAACAGAGGTAATGTATATTGATTGTTAACATACGGTTATTTTACATGCAGGTAGTTTACATACAGTTAGTATTAGTCATTCTGGATAGCATCTTTGCAGGTCAGATTATACACAGTCTACATTTGTAGGTAGTCTACATTTGTAGTTAATACATTAGTTTAAGAATCGTAAGATTAGAACACATTTACATATGAATAAGCAGTACAGCAGCATAGAGTTCTACTACATAATATATTTGCAAGGTCAGGTTGTACATAGACTACATTTGTACACACTACATTTGTGGTTAATACCTTAGTTTAGAATCATAACCTTGGAACACATTTAACAGATGAATGAGCAGTACAGCAATATAATGTTTACTATATAATGTCTAGCTTAAGAGAATGAGTGCTAAGGTTAATTCTGAGTGTCCTCAGATTTTAAATTCAGAAGTTTGAGTGGTGTTAGTATGGTAGGGCCTATATTTTAGATAGGGCTAGTGGCTATGGTTAGTTCAGATCAGGCTAGTGGTGATAGGATAGGCTTAGTCAGGGGTGGAACAAGGGCACAGCCATCTGTTTAACAGGTGTTATTTTAGGGTTGATTTAAAGTGGGCAGTAGATGTAATAGAACTAATGTTTTCTGGTAAAGCATTCCAGAGGGAGTCCCCAGCTTGAGTTTTGCTAGTGCTGACTTTTATAAGTTGTTTGCTAGGATTCAAGTTTTGCAAGCTCAGTTTTCTTAAGGTTTGTGAGTATGGGAGCTGCATATAGTAAAGTTATAATTAAGTGGGATTGGGCAATGGTAGCTTTAGTATTTTTGGTGAAGTACTGTTTGTTTCTAGATAGGGTTCCTACTTTTTTATGTACTTTTTTAACTGTTTGTGAAATGTGGATGTCAAACTTTAGATTGCTGTCAAATTTCCACACCTAAGAGTTTGGTGTTTGAAGTTGGGGAGATAATGGTGGTATTTAGGGATGTAATGTTAAAGGTATTAGGAGTTATAGTGGGTTGGAATATCATAAGTTTTGTTTTTTTGGGATTTAAAATTAGTTGTGGGTTAGTAAGCCAGGTTTCAACTGCTAGGAAGGATTGCTGAGTAAGGATGTGCAGTTGTTGTATTGTTGCGGCGACACATATTACTGTTGAATCACCCGCATATTGGATGAGAGAGGCTAGTGGTGTTGAAATATGTAGACTATTGGTAAATATGGAAAAGTGTAATGGATCTAAAATTGAGCCTTGAGGGACACCCATTGTCACTGGTAGTAGAGGGGATAAAGCCTGCTGCCGTGAGACTGCTTGTTGGCGACCAGTCAGGTAGTCCTGGAACCAGGCAAGAGTAGCATGGCAAAAATTTAGTTTGGAAAGTACATTTAGTTGTTTGTTGTGGGAAACCATATCAAAGGCTTTTGATAGGTTGAGGGTGGGAGAGTACAGCTTCACAAATGGATGGGGGGGGGGTTGACATCTGCAAAATACCTTTTTGTCCATTTTTATTTTTTGGAATGATTTTCACATCTGCAGGGTTCTGTTCATTTTTGGTTACTCTTTTGTGAGTCTATCACAAATGACGTTTTTTTTTTTTTTTAGAGCTGTGGCACTTACTACTTGTAGCAGTATCATATTTTAAAATGCTGTAACTGACCTGGCCTATGTAAATCCGACAGGCATATTTCTTATAGTGTAGCTCTAGTTAGTACATCGTATTCTGCTGCCAAGGTATATTTTCTTATTGCTGTTTTGATTTCAGGAACCTGAGATTATTAGTCAGAATTCTTCATTGAAGAATAGGATCTTGAGATTATTTTCTAGAAACCTAAAATACTTAGTCTCTTATCATGAAAAATGATTAATTCAAGTCTGAAAACACTGTTTGGAAAAATGCAGTATGTGTAACCATGTGTAACCATGTGTAACAATGTGTATAGGGAAAGCAGTATGTGTAACCATGTGTAACAATGTGTATAGGGAAAGCAGTATGTGTAACAATGTGTATAGGGAAAGCAAGTCCCCTCATCTTACTTTAAGGTCACACTGCCTTAGTGATCAGTGTAGATCAGGACAGTATTCTGGATTGGCTAAACTGGATATAGTTCTATTCTTTGAGAATATGCAACAGTAGAATGAAAATTAAGAACTGGGGGTGGGGTTTAGGGACCTTCATCCCAAAAGCATGGTTTTAATATTTTGTTGTAATAACAATATCAGCAAAATGTAGCAGCTTTGTGACCACTGCTTATAATTTTTCAAATAGACATTCCTACATATAGGAGGCTAAGCAGATTCCTTATGACTCTTACATTTTAATCACAATCTTAGTTGCCACTAGATATCCCCAAGGGTCACTGCACCAGTGAGAATCATTATCCTACGATTATCATTGTTGCCAACACCCCCCCCCCCCCAAGCTGGGTCCTTAGCATCTGGAGTGCCACTCAAACCTGGATCGTCCGTGATTATTCTGTCCTATGCCATAGACAAGCTGCTGGGATTATAGTGTTGCTATCATCACTGCCTCTTAGAATTCTTTATCTTGTATCTGATGTTTTGGGTCTATATTAGAACATCGAAGTTTCAAAACTTCGAATGTTCTAATATCGACCCCTATTCAGCGAAAGCTGAAAACATTGAACATACAGAACAGCAAATTCTTTCCTAGGGAAAAAATTTGCTGTTCCAAAACGCATACAAACAACACAAGCACACCAAACAAACAGCAATCCACACACATACACCTAAAATCTTACACCTAACCCTACACTAAACTGTACACACACCACTAACTATCCACTTACCTTAAACCAAACCCTAAGCCTAAGGTCCGTCACTATCGCGCACTCACCTCACCTGTGCCCTAACTCACCTACCCCGCCCTAAGCCTCACGTCCACACAATCGCACGCTTACCTGACCCGCACCTTAACCCTAACTCACCTAACCCACCCTAACACTCACGTCCACACAATCACACACATACCTAACCCGCGCCCTAACTCACCTAACCCTCATGTCCACACAATCGCACACATACCTAACCTGCACCCTAACCCTAACTAACCTAACCTGCACTCAATCGCACACTTACCTGAACCCGACCCGTAGCTTTCCACCACAGAGCTGAAAATACCGAAGCAACAGAAATGGACAACCGAATTCTTTCCCTAGGAAAAAATTTGGTTTTCTGTTGCTTTGATATTTTCAGCTTTTGCTGAATAGGGGTCGATTATTAGAACATTCGAAATTTTGAAACTTCGATTTTCTAATATTGACCCGATGTTTGATTCTAGATGTAGATGACATGAAGCTGTAGAAAGCTTTACTCAGTAAGAGCAAATGAAAAATAGTTTAAAATCATTAGAAACCAGCTTTGCTCAGGACTCAATGAAGTTTTGCAGCACACAGAAAGTGTTTTTAAACTTATTTAACCCATCTTTCCACAGATAGATGAGTTTGATCATTTCTTGCTTTATGGGCATTGAGCGTTAAAACTAGGCAGGCTTGCAGAAGCTAATCTTTGCTTTATACAGGGACACATGCATATTGCTGTAATTCCTGTCTCCTGATACATGTAGGTTACAGTTTTATACTCTCCTGATGCACCATGGCATCCTTCCCTCCAGTGCCTTGCTGCATTTTCCTCCCACTTTTGCCTGTTATATGATACAGATGTTTGAAATTAATTGGGGTTGGCATAATGGTTAAGACATTTACCTTACAGATACAAGGGACAGGGTTTGATTCTTATCTCTCGAAGGAAAATTGGCTAGGCTTTAAATGGCCCAGTGGGGTAGCTGTCCTAGAACTCGCCTTTGAACCTAAATAAAGATGTAAGGGGGAAGGGTTTACATAATGGTTAAGGTGTTTAGTTTGATTCTCGCACTTGAGGAGAAACATTCTAGGCTTAAACTAGTTCACAACGGTTACCTATTGTATTCTCGAAAGCCGACAATGTCAAATCCGACATTGTCGACACAAGAATAGTGAACGTGCAGAACATTGAACAGGTCAATGGAAATCTCCGTAAGGGAAGATTTCCATTTACTTCAATGTAGTGTGGTCTCGGAGTTGGTATATTTAAGTAGCGGGGGGTGCAGTGGGGCTTACCCTCCTGCCTACACCCTTTAGATTTTCTTTTTTTTAATTTATTTTTTCTGAACATTCGAAATTTTAATGGTTCGATCATTAAAGGTCGACCTTTAGTGATTCAAACCATTAAACTTTTGATGTTCTAATACAGACCCTTCACAACAGCATCTGGCCTGTCACTTACCTATGAACTATAAAACCTTCACAAAATAGTATGTTTCCCTACTTTGCATCATTGAAACATTAATTGATTTTCTCCCTTGGTGATGTTGGCAAAGCAATTGGGGGGGGGGGGTATTCATAGACTTTAATGGCTGCAGCATGGCTCATGCATGGAGCTCCACCCATTAAAGTCTATTGAAGTACCCTCATGCTATCCCTCTACTGATATCACTAGGGATGAACTTTTAAAGCATGTGCACTCATCCTTAATAATATGTTTATAATACTTTTTTTAAGAAGCCATGCACATAATGGGTGATATCTATGATGGGGTGAAAAATGCATCACTGGAATTGAGTTCCAAAGGCCTTATAGATTAATACACACCAAAACAAGCAGATATAAGAACAGTGTTTTTCCACAGACTATCAAGTTCATACATGGTTAATTCAGCTTATTATGCTGGGTATTTTTTCCCTAAGCCTCCAAGGGTTCTGCAATATTGTTTATGCTTGTTTCATTCAGAGTTTATTTCAGTAATTCTTGCACTGAGCTGCACTTTGCACTTTTTATGTATATGTGTATTTGCATTTTTTGTCTTGTTTTTAATAGTTGTATGTATGTCGTTTATGTAATTCATTGATGTATGTATGTCTATGTAATTCATTGAAACTGGAGTCACATTTCTTGTATGTGCATATACTTGGCCAATAAATGTAATTCTGATTCCCATTAAAACACGTTGTGCATATACACACATACGTTTTTATTATTGTTTAAAAATAATATTGTGAAATACAGTTGAATACTGTTAGTAGTCCATCAGAGCCCTCAAGTCAAATATTAAATTTAACATGGTTTGTAAGGATGTGACAGTGGTTTGCTTCGAGATTATAGAGACTTATTCATATTTTTTGCTGGAATTTCTTATCTGTGGATAGGCTTTTTAGTTTTGACTTGTTGGTTTCAAAGATCTAATAATTGTATTTCTTCCTTGTACAGCTGTGTTTTTATTATTTCTTAAGTTTAAATTGCATTAATTTTGTTTTGCATTAACTAATTGAGCATTGTTTTGACTGAGATGAGTCTACTGGGCAGTGCCTTTTTTTTCAGACTGAACTTGCCACAAAAATCTCCTGAATATCTGTAATACATACACAAAAAAAAAAGTCCTATCAGAGCTCATTACTTGATCAAGTGAAGGAGAAAAATCAGTAGTGGAAGCGTAGCTTCGTCAGTGTAGCAACACATTTATTTATGGAGTACTGGGCAATCCATTTATAGCAAACACAACATACACAGATAGCTTTCAAGCAAGGAAAATGTTTGTCTAAAATCTGCAGAGAAAACTGAAAACAGATTACAGCCTTGGAGATAATAAATTAAAGAAGTTTTCCAAGTTGTGATGTTTCATTATGTTTCTTAAGTATGGCTTTAATAAAATGTTTCTTACAAAGAAAAAAAAAGTCCATTAACCGTGACATAAAGTGGATCTTCCTTTTGAGGTTTATTATGGTTTGGTAGGGACTACATCCTTATGGATGTAAAATGAAGGTAAGCAGCATTCATAGGTATTATAATGCATGCAATTCTCTCAGAGATTTTGTCAGCAAAAGCTACTTTCGAAACCCGAAAATTGTATCAGTTTGTCAGCAGTGTATATTGTGAGAATCATTGCTGTAGGAAATCGTACATTAAATCTGGATTTAAGTTGACTATAAATGTCAATCTTCAGCATAATATTTTTAGCAGAGAGGAATGTAGCTGTAATTTCACACTATGCCATTGGAGAACAACCTGGCTATAAAATAAACTGCAGCACATGCCTGTTTCAGTTCCTTATTTGCTGCTTGAACTAAGCATTCACACTAAATAGCATTTTTAGTGCGCCAGATACTTCCAGCTTCCTTTATTTAGCAGTGTGGATATTATACCCAACTGCAAAAAAACAAATAACATGTTTTACTTGGTTCTACAACTTACCTCATCTTTCAACTGGCTGAAGCTTCAACCAGACAAAATGAAAAATTATTCAAGGCTTCATCTTGTGGAAGAAGTAATAAAACATGGCTCTTGCAGAGGGATCTATTAATTTCCATGGAATGGAACTTTAATAGCCTTTAGAATGAATATGCAATAGTAAATATTGTTGATTGCCATTTTAACAACTTTCTGCTATTTCTTTTGGGAAAAATTAACTGAACTAATTGCTTTTCTTGACTTTACATTCTTTTACACATTCAACTCATTTTTCATGGTAATCATTGATTCAGCTATCTTGGTAATATCACTGTGGATACATTTTCCCCCAGAATAGTATGCTGTAATTAAAAAATGTCCAGTATTGCTATTTTATTTTACTTTGCCAGTGCTATATTCTTTTCTTCATGTACAATATTTGGTGAATGTATTGACACTCTGGCTCCATTAAAAATAAAACAGAAAATGACTGCTTCTGTTAAAATCAAGTTTATACCTTATCAATCGGAGAAAAAGCAATGAGAAAAAAAATAATCTAGTCTTATAATATTACCACAGAATATTGAAAGGGATTAGCTAATACATTTTCCTTGGATTCTTATTGTTTTTTCAAATACCCTTATTAAATTCTCACTTAAGACATTGGCACTCGTACATTAATAGAAAACAAATCATATTAACATTTTCATACCTTATACATTACATACACATTTTCTTTATTTCTTTTTAATAATTAGCAGTCTCTCTAGCATTACATAAATTGCCCAGTTCCTGCCTTCTCCTAAAGCTCCCTCCTCCTTATAATTTTTGATCATTCCATTGAGAAAAAATACTGTCTCAAAGATCCTGTAATGTGGTTTAGCCTAATTGTAACTTTAATTGAAGCATGTTGTAGGATGATATTTTGGGAGATATTTTATAGAAATGGAGGTAGCCAAGAAATATAGTAGTAATATGAGGATTTTTGTTACTAAGAGTGTAACGTGATCAATGAAGATTTAATTGTGAATGTTAACAAGTACCAAGAAATTATAAGTATATTAAAAAAATAAAGTCCAGCCATGCTTTTTTGGAAGAATATAGTACTCAAATATAAAAAGGAGATAGAGAAGAAAAAATGACAATCTATTTGTCCTCATGCAGGCTGTTTGTTTGTCAGTATTATGCTTAGTACTTAAATCATTCATGGTGGGTTTTTTTTGGTTTTGCAATTATAATATCAGCTTGGCATTGTGATTGTTGACATATGCTTGAGTAACAAGGTACTCAGTTTGACTGTTGGTGGACACATATCTTTGTTAAACCTAGATAGCAGTATTTATACAAGATATTGACTGGGATTCATAAAAGGCTACTGTCAGTGGAAAGGAATAACACATGTGGCCAAACACTGGCGGATGCCCTTTCTGATTCAGAGACAGCCCCACTACTTGGGTATTAGAATCACTGCAGATGGCCATCTCCACAGTCATGTTCTACATGCTAATGAGGCACTCCAGGGAGTGGCCAATGCTAATTAGCTAAGTGCTTTCTCTTGGAAATGCCTATAGAAAGTGATTTATATAGCTGAATGTTTAACTTAACATGGATGGCTATGTTAATGAATATGGCCAAAATATTGCAGGGCCATATTATAATCAGTGGGAGACCACATTGCAGGTAAGGTTAGACAGGGGAAGTACAGCTGTAGTGGTGGCGAATGTGAGAGTCCTTCATTATGTGTCTGACAGTGTGTGTACATGTCTGTAGGGATATGACAGATTTCAGATGACTGTCTTTGTTTCTGTCTACGTGGGTGGTCACAGCAGAAGAGTTAGGTAGAGAGAATCAATAGTGTAGCTTAGTGTGTGTGTGTGTGTGTGTGTGTGTGTGTGTGTGTGTGTGTGTGTTTATAAATATAAACGGGAGATTGTGACTATGAGTGGTTCAAGTTAAGATGTGTCATGTTGATGTGTGTGTGTGTGTGTGTGTGTGTGTGTTTGTGTGTGTGTGAATTCCTGCAAGTATCTAGGAAAGTGCTGGAGGGTTTGGTTCCTCTGCTAACATGCCACATTGCCTTCCTGTGGAATTACTGTATGTTTAGTACTGGTGGTTAATTAGTGCAATTCAAGTTATACAAGTTAGACAATAATTAAATCTTTTTCATCATGGCTAAACACTCTGAAGGTGACACTTGCAGTTTATGTGAGTGTAGGTTTATTTTCTGATTGTCAACCATTATTAAGAAGGAAAGTCATTTGAAACTAGATGGCTTGATTACTTTTAATACATATTTGGTTGGAAGTTAAACTTCATATAGACTCTGGATTATTTTTTCCACTTTCTGAACTGGAAGCATAGAACAAATCTTTGAATTTTGACATACATAAATGACTAATTTGTTCATAGGTTCACAAGTAAGTACTAGATTATCTGCTCTTGTTAACCATTTTTAAGTCTAGCCAATTTTCATCAAAGGTGAGAATCAAACTTTGTATGTTGTGATGGTGAGGTAAACAACTTAACCATTATAACAACTCCCAACTCCTTTATTTAGTGGCAGATGTTAATAATCAAAGGTTCATAGGTTAGAACTAAGCTAGCTGCCTGTGTGGGTTATTTTAAGCCTAGCTGATTTCTCTCAAAGGTGAGAATCAAACCTTGCACTTTGTGTTTGTGAGGTAAACACCTTAACCATTATGCCAACCCCCAAATCCCTAGTGTTATGGATAATGAGTGTTGTGAAGAATTGTTATCATTACAAGAGACTTGGGAGATGAATGGAAGGATACATTTCCTATCTTTATTATTTTTTCTTTATGACATTTTTTCAAATAAAGTAAATAAAAAAATCACTGTCTTTTGCACTTGTAACAGTTCCATGTTGCTTGTAAGAGCTTGAATAAATGAGATCACTGCATCGTCTGCTGATACTGTTACTATAATGGGGGATCCTTAACTATCAGATTTGCCACCCTTTTGCTGAGCATATCTAAACAAGCCTAACTTGGTTTGTGATTTACTGAAGAGTTGACTGGTAAGAGAAGTTTTATTTGAATTTATATTGTATTTATCATCACTGTTTTTCACTGTTTGTAGGTAGGAAGGGACTGCTTGTTAAAAAGATTTACTTTGATTCATATTTTGTTGTTTTACCTTAAATTTCACTGTTGGTTGTTATAATAGCATAGCTTTTAGACGGGCAAGTTCTAGCCACCCCAAGGGGCCTAGACAGCTATAAATTTACACATACTACAGAGAGGAAAATCCTGAACATATCTAAACAATCCTTTCTTGGTTTGTGATATATTTAGCTTTACTGTTAAAAAGAAGTGTTACTGCAAGCGATAGTGACGTAAAGGAATCACAACTATTTTCTGGCTTGTAGAACTTGTATGGTCAGAACAATTTTACTGTACTTTATTATTTAGTTGTATATTGCTGATGTGATTTTTGTCATATAAGTTGATTTAAGTTCTCTTTGAATTCTTTGGATACTGATTTTGATTATTATTATTTTTTTTACAATATTTCTTCATTTGATGCTGAATATGGATTCCTTAAATGAGTATGCAATTAACAATTTGCTAATGCACAAATATCTTGTACAGTGTAATAAACGCTGTGATATTTAAAGGTAACAGCTGATAACACTGGTGATCTGTGTTCCTCATGTCAAAAGTTGGATGATTTGCTTACCATTGTTAGAAGCAAATGTAGACTTAATGATGATGGTTGCACTTGTGCAATTGGCATAGCTTGGAGAACTGTTGTTTCATATATTAATGACTGGACTGATGAACTAAATAATGTTAGGCATAGAACAAATAGAACACATTTAGGAAATGATGCATCTATTGTCTGCAAAGATCATTCAACCCCTATGAAACAAGATGATGCCCCTAACAACTGTGGAATCCTGCATGCAAGTATTCAGCTATCTGATGATCCATTTTTTTAGAAGGAAAAAAAAAGAAAGAAAGGAAGGAAGAAGTTCAGAACAAATAACGAGGAAGAAAAATAAACTGATTAATGTTTGTAAAGTAAAGAGAATATGTACTAAAAATGACACTGCTTTGTTATGTAACACACAGGTTACAGGGAATAATTATATTTTTCTGTCAGAAAACCTTCAGTCTATAGAAAAAGGCATCATTTTTTCAATGGAGAAGGTAGAAAAAGGAGGCAAGGGGCAGGTGAAAAGGAAGAAATCCAAATTGAACATGGAAGGATTGAAGAACATTACTGTAAGAAAAAAAAGTGAGAGATAGATGTTGACCACATGGCTCAAGCTGTGGATTTACAATGTCGGCTGGATGAGAATCTAATACACAATGAAAAAAGCAGGATTAATAAGACTAATGGTGATGAAGATCTATACTTCTTAACAATTGATAGAGCAGATAATACTGTATTAGAAGCTGAAGATTCTTCAGAGCCAACCAGCAAAGATATTCTTGTAATTGGAGATTCAGTTATTAGAGGAATTGATACTTACATTTGCAGAAATGATAATGAACATCGAATAGTGTTATGCTTGCCAGGAGCAATAATAGAAGATGTGAGACCAGCCTTGGAATGCCTTAATGTTAGGAAGTATGGATCTGTTTTTATTCATGTTGGTACAAATGATGTCACCTGCAAGGATTCACCGACTGTTAGTCGGGAACTGACAGTCCTCCTAGATGGTATAGCTTCTACTGGTGTTAGGATGTATTTTTCACAAATCACCTATAGAAAGGATAGACAGGTCACCGTGAATGAAACGATTTTTGGGGTAA
Source organism: Protopterus annectens (assembly GCF_019279795.1). NCBI lineage: Eukaryota > Metazoa > Chordata > Ceratodontiformes > Protopteridae > Protopterus > Protopterus annectens. The sequence goes on along the minus strand of NC_056748.1, from coordinate 782,659,060 downwards.
ATACCTACATTGAAAAAATGTCCTGTTTTTAAAAAATTACAATGTGTAGGTCACACGTGTTCAGACAGGATGGTGTACGTTTGTCAAGATCAGGAAAGAGAATTTTTGCAGCAGATATTTTGCAGTATTTTATCAAACACTAGGCCGGATCTTTGCCACGTCGAAAATTTAACAATTCACAGATAGCAAAATATTATGCATCTCTGATGGTTGTTAATGCTAGGAGCATTAATAATAAAGTTTTTTTTATTGGAAAATTTGCTACATTCCCACAGGATTGATGTTATTGTTTGTGAAACATGGTTAAAGAACAATGAATTGGAACCAATTCTGTCAGGGTATAAATGTTTTTACTGTAACAGACATTCTAACAAAAAATCAGGTTGAGGTGTTATGATAGGGATTAAAGCTATGAAAACTGTGATTATTACATGTTCAATGATATTACCAATACTATAGACTGTGTAACTGTTACAATAAAGACAACCCTGGAGCATACAATAATTGGAGTGTACAGACCACCAAAGTCAAGTGCAGATGACCTAGAGGAATTCATACATTTCTTGCATGAAACACAGGAGGGAAGAATAATATTAGCTGGAGACTTAAATTTACCAGAAACAGACTGGAATAATATTGATTCATCAGCGTTAGTAAGGAAATTATTTACTGCATATATTCAGGAACAACAATTGCTTCAGATTGTTAAAAAAACCTACCGGGGATGGAACATACAAACATTGTTTGTGTTCCCAAAAAAATTACTGTAACTACAAGTCAAGTTTTAGCATCATTGATGTGCACTGATCATGGGGTTATAAAGGTTAATTTGTTGCTAGATAATTCTACCAAACTGAAATCTAAGACAATGCACAGAAGGTTAATTACAGACTATATGCAAGCAAAACAGTCACTGTGTAAAATAATTTGGAGTGAGGTGTTCAGTAGGAATACTGCAGATAGAACGTTGAAAGTTTTGAAAGAAATTGTGTGCAAAAAAATCAAAAAAAATGTCTAACATCAGTATCTAGGCAGACAAAATCAGGCAGATATATTTCCATAAGAACAAGATATCCGATTAAGGTGAGGGAGAAAAAAATATATGAAATGGAAGAGAGGTCGATCTACAACTTTGAAAACTGAGATAAACCAGCTGGGCAAACAGATTAAGTATAGTGTGAGGCAGTATCAAGAATAATTGAAGAAAATTTGTGTAAAGATATTGCGCATAGTAGGAAACCTTTTTGTAGATGCATATGGTAGGTGGAAGGAGTAAAGACACACAGATTGATAAGCTATGTGTAGATTCTAAAATTTATCCTGAGGCACAACAGATTATAGATATATTTACAAAATCTTACGCAAAACAGTTTGGCTCCACAAAAGGGGTGGTAAGTTGTCCGAATTACATCCAGCTAACTCCAGATATTGGAATCAAATTAGATTGTATTGAAAAAGAACTGCACAAACTGGATCCAAACAAAGCACAGGGAGGAGACTGAATAAGTAACAATGACCTGAGAACACTTCAGCAAGAACTTACAGTACCATTTTATCTATTATTCACTAGGTCATATAAATATGGAGAGATTCCTCAAGATTGGAGACATCTATTATTAAACCTGTTTTTAAGGGAAAGGGGAGTAGGACAAACCCAGAGTCATACAGACCCTTAGGTCTACTTCATGTTATGGAAAAATAATGGAGAAGGTAATACTGGATAAATTATTGTCAGAACTGGATAGGTTGGGACTTGAAACCATATATCAGCTGGCATATGATGAAAACAGATCTGTTACCACCTGTAACATGATGTTCTAGAACAATATAATAACAGCTATGAATGAAAATTTGTGCTGTGATGTAATTCATATAGATGTAACTTCACTATGTGACAGGGTCATACACAAAACCCTGATCAATAAATTAATACAACTAGGTTTTGATGTACTCTTGATAAGATGGATAGCTGGATGGCTTACAAATATGACATGGCAAGTATCGTACAGCAACTGAGCAGGTGAAATCCTTTGTTATAGTCATGGTGTCCCGCAGGGCTCTGTTCTAGGTCCTAACTTGTTTAGATTGTATCTTTCAAACCTAAGTTTTTCATCTGAAGTGTTCTATAGTCTATATGCAGAAGACCTGAAATTGGGTAAAGTGGTTACATGTGTCACAGCTAAGGCATGTCTGCAAAATAACTTGACTAAATTGACCATTTGGGCACAAGAGAATAATATGCTGATAACTACATCAAAAACTAAGCATATGAGATTTGGGACACAAACTGAAAGGTGAATATTTAATACAACACATAGTGATTGAAACTGTAGAGTCATTTAAGGACCTGGGTATATGGGTAGATTCAGCTATGAGTTTTTCTAATCATGTCAACCAATTGGTTAATGATAGATGTAGAATTATAGATTGTATAAAAAAATTTATAAAGTCTAGGAACTCAAAAATAATGAAGTCATTGTTTGTTAGTTACATTAGACCCAAACTTGAGTATGGAATAACAATATGAAAACCCTATAATAAAACAAGTATAAGTAAACTGGAAAGAGTACCGCAGAAATATACCAAGGTCATCCATGGATGTGAATATTTAAGTTATTATGAAAGAGTATAAAATATCTGATCTTGTACAGTGTCTCCTAATGATATCTAAAAGGAGATCTTATTTGGGTATATAGGGCATTTAGAGACAGCTACCTCTGGGAATGTTTGGTGTTATTAAAAAGTACTAGAGAATCATCAGACAACCTATGCAGAAGTTTCTGTAGGAATGAGATGTGTGCCAATTGGTTCTCTGACACAGTAGCTGATGCATGGAACAGACTACCTAATTATATTAAAGCAAGTACTAGTTTAGATATTTTTAAGAACAGCCTGAACACTTATTATGGAAACAAATGTTTTGGTATATTAGCAAGCTAGAAGGGCATTAATGCCCGTGCATTAAATATTTGTATGTATTTTGCAATCACAACTGGGTTTTAGACAAGTTTTGTAAATGGCTTCAGAGTGTTAGACAGCCACTTGAGAGATCTTGAAGTAGCTAATGATTCAAAAGATTGAATAACTTGTGTTCACTCTGAAGCATAGCTGGATAAATCCTAGGATGTGCTCAAATTCACTGGTTAAGTAACTGGGAGTGGTGGGAGGCTAATGCTTTACCCATCCTGTAGTAATGCTTTACCCATCCTGTAGGAAGGGGTGCATATGTATCCCAATACAGGATCAAGAGCTGTGGGTCAGATCATAGATGTTCAGTTTGTGAAAGATGTTGTGACATTGAAGTGTAATCCTTCCAAAGTGACCCATCACTCTCTGGCTAGGTATAATGGGTATGATAACCCACACACCTGTGTAAGATCTTAACTGAGCAGACATGGTACCACACCTGCCAGCTACTTGGGGATGCGCTTACTATCAGGAAAAAAAATCTTCTGACTCCTTGTAGTATGGCAGCCACTGAGTTTTAGTTCTCATCTACCTTGTCTATTGTTCTTAGTTGTCAAAAAGTAGTTGTAACAAGCGGGTCCATGAGGATGTGAACTCAAAAGGTCATCATACCTGTCAGACAATTTTTCACAGAATGTCCAGATTTTTGCCTCATGCTTTTGGTCCATTTCTCATAAAATTAACGTTTTCTGGAAAATCACTAGTAAATCATTGAGTACTGAAATCAGAAAATAATGGCATGCATTTGTATTTCAGACTTCATATCCTTCAGAAAATTAATTCTAATGCAAAATCTGTTATTTTATCAACTTTCTAGGTTTGTAAGAGCAACATTTAAAAAGTGGCACTATTTTGGGCCCTTTCTCCCCCCATTATTTATGGATTTTTCCAGATATCTTGCTCTAAGAGGTTGAGAGATATGAAGGTTATGGGTTTTGGGAGGTCAAAAAGAGTTTATAGAAGAAAGCTGCTCATGTCTGAAGAGTACAAATGACTCTTGACCCATGTTACCACTTTCCTTGCTGCCTTGTGTTTTGGCTATCAACTTTTGATTCTCGGCCACCATATAGTACTTTTATTGACTTATTCATTTTTATCTTCTGCCTGATGTTAGGACTTCATATCCCCTGCCTGATGTTAGGACTTCATAACCCCTTGTAGTGATCTCCCCTTTCTGGAGGGCAATAACCCCTTGTAGTGATCTCCCCTTTCTGGAGGGCAATAACCCCTTGTAGTGATCTCCCCTTTCTGGAGGGCAATAACCCCTTGTAGTGATCTCCCCTTTCTGGAGGGCAATAACCTTTGGAATCCTTATCTCATGTCCAGGCATTGGAAAACGTGTTGAACCCTATAGGTTGCCATCAAGGACTGGGTCCAATAATTTTGAAGTGTATGCCTGACTGCCTTTCTTTTGGACAGTAGGCATGGTTCAGTGTCTTGATCTACTGTTCTGAGTGGATGCCTGCTTCTGCGCACAGGACTGGCTAGAAATTAATATGCTTTTAATTTAGTCTAGTACCTTTTTGCCCTTCAACATACAGTTAACATCTGAGGGCTTCCTTTCCCCTAGGTGATGGTCTTTCAGTGAGACCTGCATAATCCCAACCCTCTGGATGGGCAAGCATACCTCTCAACCTCTTAGCATAAGAAATTTGGACAAAGCCTGACATAATGAGGGACAAAGGCCCAAAAATAGGGACACATTTTAAATATTGCTGTTATAAACCTAGAGATTTCGTAGAACAACAGGCTTTGTGTTGGCATGCATTTTCTGAAAAATATGAAGACTGCAACTCAAATGCATGTTCTTATTTAATGACTTCAATTTTTAGATCATCCGAGTGATTTGTCAAAAAACAATTTTTTATGAGGATCAGACCTAAAATATGAGGCAACAATCTGTACATTCTGCGAAAATCTGTGCAGTTGAGAGGTATGTGGGCAAGCCATCATCAATTGCTTATGCTTCTCCATGTTTGATTGGCTTATCTGTCTCCTAGGGTACTAATCAAACCCAGATGAGAACAGTCAGGTTTTTGTCTCTTTACACTACTGGCTGACGTGAGATGCATTAGCTGTGTAATCTGAGGCTAACATTAAACTGTGAGAGGATGTGTGTATATTTGTGTGTGTATGTGTATCTATTTATATATATATATATATATATATATATATATATATATATACATACAGAGAACATAATGAGAACATAAGAATAATTTTAGGAAGTTTGATCACAGGGGACCATAACAGGCCTAGTTATGTACACCTCTATGTAGGAAGCAGATGCACACACGTTCTTGCCACTTTTTAATGAGTGCTTAATATTGTCCACCTTATGAATCAAGCAGGGCTGTACATGATAACTTGGTATTAATTTCTGTCTACAGACTGAATCATCAAGACTAGACTTAAAGGCAAAGTAGTAGTGGTAAAATATTCCATCGGCTGGGAATAGTTGAGTTGGGAACATATCCCTCTAATACAATATATTCCAGAGCAAGAAAGAGAGTGCTATAGATATATGTACTGAAACAAATTGAGATGGTTCTCACCAGGACTTTGAAAATATGTACTTTATGTTTTTTTCCTGTTGTTAAGAAAATTATTTTCGTGTACTTGATTGTTTAAAAATGAATCTGCACCACTGTCATTTGTTTTGCCCTGAAATAGCTGAATATTTTATAAACCTTGGAATATGGCGTATTAATATACCACAATGTGTATATAAGGAAGAAGCCATACTTGTTTGCAGACCATTAATGATTGACACTTATTTTGTGTGATCAGTAGTGTACAACAGCCCAGCATTTCCCTGGAAGGCTAAATTTCTGGTATGTTAAGGATTTATCCTTTTCCCATGAAGGCGTGACACTGTAGTTGGGATACATAAGTCAATAATGTGTGTTTTTTAGTTTTGGTTACTGTATGCGTTTGGAAGCTTTCACTCATTTTTGATGACAGTTGTCTGAGGTGATCACAGATGAGTTGATAGACTGTGTGGAAGCCATACACACATGCGCCCGTGTATACACACACACACACACACACACACACACACACACACACACACACACACACACACACACATATTGGAATATTGTGCAGGTACGAAAACATAACCTATACAGTAAAATATATAAAATTGCAATAATCTCTACTTTTTCTTTTTGCAGCAATATGTACCTTAATGTTTAAAGCAACAATTCTGGAAAATACGGACAAGTGGTATAGAATGTATGTAAGGGATGGTGTTCAGATGAATAAAAATGTATGATACTCAATGATTTTTGCTGTGGCAGAGGTAGGACCTGTGGCTGTGGAATAAAGTGTACCTGGCTAGAGAGTTAGTAAGACCTTTTATCTGGTGTGTTTATTAGGATGAGTAAATATGTAGTGGATAACCCAACTCTTGAAGTAGATGAATTTATTTTATAGAGTACTGAGCACACAATTTTGTATTGAATTTATGGAATACCTTGCCTTCTCTGATGACTTTAGGAAGCTTGTGTCATTTGCAAAACTTGGAGATTGGAAATGAGGCATCTCCATACTAGTTGTGAATTATTTATTTTGTTAACATGCTTGGCCCCCTCAGAGCGTAGATTATCAGACCATGATATTGGTTTAAGAAGGAGAAAGAAGCAAGAGTTTTACTGATGGAGAGAATGGCAAAGAGAGGCAGAGGAGTACAGCTTAATTGAAAAGGGGGGATATTAATGCTCAATATAGAGGGCTCAGCGCTGCATATGAGATTGGGGTAGAACAGCAAACCTGGCACCTGTTGCACAATTTTTTTTTATTTCATTGCTAGACAAGAAGTGTGTGAATTATGATCCCATAGAATTTTTGAGAAATGGTAAGGTTGTGATCATTTTGTACTATAAGCTTCCAAGGGGGTACTATATTTATTTGACATTTGTTCACCAGGTTAGTCCAGCTAAGGCAAATGCCTAATTTCAGTGGAGACCTGAGGAGAAAAACTCAAGTAAAATACATTACAAAAGCATTATTGAACATTCTTTTGAGATTAACAATAGTATAAAAATTGGTGGTCAAATAGAGTAGGATACAGCAGTGATAGAACTAAGAAGAGATAATTACATAGAAAGTTTAGCACATTGAACTAAACAAACAGAATACGTTACACAGAGAGCTTAGAACAAACAAAAACAATTATATACAACTGAAATTACATTGAAAAGTAGATACAAAAAAACTTTTATATACAGTTGTACGTACATGCCATGTAACTATATAAGTAAGGATATACATTATAATGTAGGGGACCAAGTATCTGGCTGTACATTTTTAACATTTCAGTCATTATGCAAGTTGTGATAGCCAGTTGTTTAATGCGTCTCCCAAGTGTTTTATGGAATCTACATTTTCAGAAGGGATTCTGCTGTTTGTGCAGACTCTGAAGTCAGTGGTGTATTTGTAAGAAAAGTGGTTAGTGGATGAATTTTTTTTTTTTTTTTTTTTTTTTTAGCATTTAGAATAACATAGATATTACTTGGCCAAAGATTAAGCTTTGAAAATCCTTCTTGAAGCCAGGCCATGATATCATCTGCAAGTCAACAGAATGTCCAGAACAATTGAATGGTATAGTGTTTACATATAGATTGAAGAGAAGTGGACCAAAGATGTACCCTTTTTTCAGTAGTACATACGGGGGAAGTTTGGAGATAGGCAAATAACCATTTTTATGTAGAGTTCTCAAGATAAGTATAGGCATAACTCTCAACTGTACAGGATTTTGCGGAATGTCCAGATTTTTGCCTCATACTTTTTGGTCTGTTTTTCATAAATTTGTGGTCTTCTGACAAATTAGTAGCAAATTATTAAAGACTAAAGTTAGAAAATAATGACAGACATTTGAGTTTCAGACTTTATACCCTTCAACAAATTCATACTAATACAAAACCTGTTATTCTGTCAACTTTATAAGTTTGTAAGAACAACATTTAAAAATTGTTCCTATTTCGAGACCTTTGTCCCACTTTTATTTATGGCTTTGTCCAGATTTCTTGCTCTAAGATGTTGAGAGGTATGGGTATAGGGGTTTGTCATCAATTAACAAATGCCGCAAGTCAGGATTGTTTATAACAATTTGTTAGCTTCTGCATTTAATATAAGAAAGTAATGACTTTCTGCTTCTTTAAACTTTTAAGAAAGGACCGCATCAAGACAACTTACTCCGCCATACACTTGAACCTCTATCCAGCCCAGTGAAGGAGGAGAGAAATTATGGTTATTTATATTATTATTTATTATCTAACTGCTGTTGATATGTTTGCACTTGGACAGTTCATTAAATATGTTTCTGCATACATGTTAAGTAACATGCAAAGCACATGATATTCAGGTGATACCACAAGCTCATATATTGAATTCTCCACAGTATCAACATCTTACTTGGACACATCATCAGTCCCTGAACTGGTATGATAAGAATTCTAAACTTATTTAGAAGTGATAATATCCAAAGTAAGAACAAATGGGAGAAAATAGATTAGTATATTTAAGGACTTTGAGTAATTTCAACGTCAATTTCTAATGAATGGAGGTGCCATATACTTTCAAAAGTTAAGTACTGTAAGTAAACATGATTAGTAATCTGAAGCTGCAGTTATGTGATTGTCTTAGTATATAGCACAACTGGCTTGCACACTGCATCAGTTATGGAAACTCTGAGAAGCCAATAGTTCATGCACTGACAGTAGATTGCCCAGTCCCCCCACTGTCTTCCTGTGTAGATGCAACTGATGGACACTATAGTCTTTAGCTTAAGATGGAAATGGTGTTTCCTTTCCTCTGTTTAATTTGGGTATGTGAATATATCTGCTTTACACAAAGTTGATTTTTTACCACTCTGGCCTGGAAACAGCTGCCCGCTGTTCTTGGCATCTTTTCATTGTCTCCGCTCTTCTTTTGTACAAATTGTTTTATATTACTATTAATAAAATCTTCCCTGCACAACTATCTGGGTGTTCTAAATGCAGCTGAGGGGCTACTAAATCAGGAGCTAGGAGTAAACACAACATGTACCATGCCAGGGATCAATATCTCATTTTATTTTTTCAGTTGCAAGGAAAAAAACTCCTGATTCAAAGAAAATGCTTCAATGTAAAATAGGTCTACAGTGAATTATTCATCTGTTATAAATGATTATTGCAGTGCTGAGCTTGAGACACAAGCACACACACACACACACACACACACACACACACACACACACACACACACACACACACACACACACACACACACACACACACACACATACACACAAGCCACATATGCTGAATGGCTTCATAGACTGCAGGCTCCTTTTAACTAATTGGTTATTTCTAGAAGACAAAACATGCAGGCTCTGTGGATATTAAGGCAAACCTGCCAGCAACTGTGTGCTGGTGAGCTTTGGTAAATGAGAAGGGCGAGAGATGTTCTTCCCAGCTCAGACCATCTCTAGATCTCATGGAGGTCATAGGATAGCAACAGCAGAAATAAAAAAGGCCTTGTAACAGTATGATAACTTGATGCACCTCATAGTATAAACTCCTATACTTGCTGGTCCTAGAGGACACAGCCACAGACAGTAACCTATGAAGATTCCTTGAGCTATTGTTAAAGTATTTACTTGATAATACTACAGCTAAGTTAGTTTGAATGTCTGATAAATCCTAGTTTAGGTTAAACAATTTATCAAGTCTGGAAATACTCAACCCTAGATCAATGCCTGTTGTAATTTGTACTTCTCTGGCATTTTGAATACATTGTTTCTTGTGTTTCAGATTGTTGTAGCAATAGAATGGCCAGATTTATTGCTATTATTTCCTATTCTTCATCATCATCATCATCATCATCATCATTGGCCCCCCCTTTTCCCATTTTCTACATGGGGTTGGGGTATCATGTTAACTGTTGCCAACTCTCTTGATTCAGTGCCACACTCCTGCTGTCTTCAACATTCATGCCTGACTGTCGCAGATCTTCTTTCACCCAGTTCACCCACCTCTTTGCTGGATGTCCTTGCTTCCTCTTCCTCACCAGATTGTCTTCTGCTTTTCTACACGTGCCCAAACCACCGTAATCTGTTTTCTATGATCTTTTCTACAATTGGAGCTACACTGGCTTCTGCTGTTTTATATCGTCATTTCTTCATCTGTCCCACAGTGTGCATCCTATCGCCTTTCTCAGGTGCTTCATTTCCATCACCTCTAGCTTCTTCAACTGTTCTGCCTTTACTGCCCAGGTTACTGTACCATACAGTAGTACTGGTTGCACCACTGTCTTGTACACCTTACTTTTCAGCTTTTTTGGCATTCTTTTGCCATGGACTACACCTGATACTCTAGGCCAGTTGGCTGCAGCCCGTCTGATTCTAGCTTTGACCTCTTCATTCAGACTACCCTTCTCCTCAACTACTCCTCCCAGATACTTGAAGCTGTTTCCTGTTCCACCATCTTCCCTGCTATCTCTATTCTCAGCTTCTTATGATTTCCCCAGTTTGCTGCCATTACCACCGTCTTATCTGTGCTTAGTTTTTATTTATTTATTTTATTTTACATTTATTAACCGGGCTAGTCCAACTGGATACATGTCCATTTTCAGTGGAGGCCCGAGGAGAAAAGCTCCACTATCTAATGAAAAGCAATATTAGCAATACAAAGTTTTATCCCATGTGCCTTCAGATTTGCATTTCATTCTCCTATCCTTTGCTGAAGTTCAAGCTCAGAGTCTGCCTGCACTGCTACATCATCTGCATACAGCAGCTTTGTTGATCCATTCCCTCCTACCTGTTTGTTAATGTAGTCCATCACCAGTATGAACAGCAGTGGGCTCAGAGCTGAACCCTGATGAACACCCACACCCACTGGGAACTCCTCTGTGAGGCCGAACACTGTCCATACTTGAGTCATTGGGTCCTTGTATATAGCCTGCACTAATTTAACCAATGTTTTTGGGACTTCCAACCACTGCAGTACTGCCCAGATTAGCTTTCTTGGCACCTTGTCATGTGCTTTCTCCAAGTCTAGGAATGCCCAGTTGGACTCTGTCCTCATCTCTAGCTTTTTTTTTAAGTATCTGTCTCAATGCAAACATCGGGTCAGTTGTGCTGCATCCTGATCTGAATCCAAACTCTCATCTCCAGTCTTGCATTCTACTACTCTGCGTATCTATTTATCAATCTCCCTCTCCAGAACTTTCATGCAATGTGATAGGAGTTTGACTCTGTACTGCCCACAGTTGTGGATTTCCCCTTTGTTCTTGTACACTGGCATGATTATGCTTATTCTCCAGTCATTTGGGATACATCTTTCTCTCCACACTGCTATTAGTACCCTCTAGAGCCATTTCTTCTCTATCTCACCCAGCATCTTTATCATATCTGCTGTGACCTAATCTGAGCCTGCTACTTTCCCTGACTTCATCTTCCTTAGTGCTGTTCTTACTTCTTCGAAGGTGGGCTCCTCTTCTTCTCTCATTGTAGGCTGTTTCTGGGGCAGTACAGCTTCTGTGGGGTTTTCTTCATTCAGAAGATGTTGGAAATACTCCTTCCATCTGCCTTTGATGTCCTCTGGGTTGGTGAGCAGGTTGTTGCTTGCATCCCTTATGAAGGGTGTCTGAAAATCTTCTTTATCTTTCTGTGTTTGTCTTGCAACCTGATATAGTTTCTTTGTGCCCCTTACTGAGTCACTTTCTAGAAGTTGGTAGAGTGCCTCCGATGCCCTATTCTTTGCTATTGCAACTTCTTTCTTAGCTTCTTAGTTAGCCAACCAGTACAGTAGTCCTTCCTAGCTTGGTCAGTCTTTTCTGTCTCCTACTTCTTCCTGCACTCCTTCTTTCTTTTGATGACTTCCTGGACTTCTACATTTCCTATTCATTAATATTTTTTTCTGCAGTCTCCAAAGCTGCTATCTCTGGGCTGGATAGAAAATCCTGTAGTGAGATATATAGCAGTATATAAAACTGTATGTAGTGATGCTGTACAAAGTATGTTATCAAGTTTTAAGAATCAAGGAGTCAGCAAAACAATATCATATGCAATAAAGAGCAGTTCTGTACAGTCTGTCTTCAAAAAGAATATTTATCGGGGGCGTGGCCAAGATGAACACAGAGTAGCAGCATTTCTCTTCGGCTCTGTCACTGCAGAACTTTATTGACAAGATTTTTTTGAAAATATCTGTCCTAATATGGGATTTTTTTTCTTCTAATTAACTCTCTAAGAATATACATTGATAGTATATAAAAATTTCTACATAAATCTTAATTTTTCCTGTGAAATTATCATTGACAAATCTTCAACATCAGAAAACAAGATGAGCTTCACTAAATCTTCTCATCAAGAGACAGCTCTAAAAAGGAATTACAATCATTAATAGCTAACCTTCAAGAACTATCAACAAAAATAGACAAAATGGATCTGAACCTGGATAATTTTAAAGAAAAGTGCATTCAGCAATGGACATTCTACATGATGATTTATCACAACAGAAAAAAACAGATTTCTGGAATAGAATCAGCACTGAATGACATGGACAGCAGGATTAAAGAAGGTGAACATAATATTGAATTTCTCTTAAAATAAAATACTCTTCTACAGTCAAAAGTAGATGATCTTGAAAATAGGTCACATAGGAATAATGTAAGAATATTTGGTCTACCAGATAATATAGAGGGAAATGATATATGGAGAAATTCCTATCCTCTTGACTGCCTGAAATATTGGAACAACAATAAGCATTTTCCTATGGTATTAAAAGGGCCTACAGATCCTTGGCTTCCTCTAAAAATAACAAAAGCAAGTCTAGAAAATCTGTCACTGTGAAATTTCTATCTTTTCATGATAAAGAAATGGTTTTAAAAGCTGCATGGGCAAAATCAACAAAATAAAAGACAATGTCATTCATTTTGATAATGATTATGCTTTTACTGTAATATCAGAAAGAAAGATCTTTCTACCCTTAGTCAGATAACTTAAAAAAAAATCAAATAAAAACTCATTTGCTATTTCCTGCAAGACTAAAAATCTTCTTTCAAAATAGATTTAAAACCTATGAAGATCTGGACTCTATTTCATTTATAAGAAAGAGCAAAATATTAGAAAAAAACTGAAGAAATGGAATGGACAAATCCAAGTCTTAAAAGAATTGCTAATAATACTGTATGGAAAACCTTTGACCCCAAAAAGAAACTTAAAAAAGGAATAATATCTGATTCTTCACCATATTGTTATTATAATTCCAAACTGTTCAACATCTCTCTTCCATCTTGAGGTTACATGCTAAAACACAAGAATTTTAGCAAGAGACATCATTATTCCAGTGATATATATGACCCTTTAGGTCAGGGAAATTGAACCGGACTTCCAGGTGAGCTTCAATTAATTGTTTTGTTATTATAGATGTATATATGTTTTTTCTTGGTGTTGCAATAGTTTTGGATAGATATTCTTGTTTCAAGTTATCAGATAAGGGATTGGATCATTTGCCTTGTTTCTTGGTTGGCATTATGTTTTTCTTGTAGCTTATTACTTGAATTATTCTACTTGGATTGAGCACTGCTTATTAACTGGTATGGTGGGATACTGGTGGATGTATAGTTTGGATATCTGTCTGATCATGCAATATGTGGAAGTTCACCTGGGAAACACCATTGATGTGTTATTGCTGCCTTTGATTTTCGGGATGGATTGTGTTTGTTGTTGCTTGGTCAGGGTGGATGATGTTTGAGAGTTTCTTTGTTGTCTGTGTGCTATGGTATATGTTCTGGAAGGGCTGTGGATGGCTTGGTGGAGTTTTGTTTGTGGTATACAACAGATGCTCTGAGACAATTCTATACTTTGGTGCTTTATTGCGGTTTGTTTACTGGATGACATCTCTTTGCAAGTAGTCTAGACAGTGCAGTGGAGTTTGGGGTGGTCTTTCAGCTGGTTTGTCTGTTGGTGGTGTACTAAAGGGGCTGTGGAGAACTTGTACGGGTGTTTTCTTTTCTTTTGTGTGTGTTTCTATATGGGCACATCGTTTTCCCTTTTTTTCTTCCCCTCTCTTCATTTTGTTCATTCATGGTGCTCTCCAGGTTGTGATTATGTCTTGCACTAGTGTAGTTGCCTGCGAGGAAAAAAAAAACAGAGTTTACTTAGTTTCCCAGTGAAATCTTGTTGTCTCATTAAATTCAGCTCGAGATCCTGGTTGCTTGGATTCTAGTGATCTGGACACATTTCAATACATCATTCAGTAAGCACCGTGACAAGATGACCTTTGATCCCAGACTTCAACAGTTACGTTGCACCTAGAATGTTTAAATGCCACATTGAATTAGATCTTAACAGATTAATCTCTGAAGGCTTTTTAAGGGACAAAAGCTTAAAGCAAATGTAAACTAAAACTTGCTATGTACTTTATTTTAAAGTTGACTATTTTGAGTTCACAAACTGCTTACTATAGCTATAAAAGACTACAGAATCAGCCTTATTATTTTGCCAGACAAGAAAAAGAGAATACTGCAGTGGTGATTTGTGTATCTGGTGTGGTGGTGGTGGATGGACTTCTAAATACCTACTCACTCAAGTTGAACAGTAACAACAATCTCCATAAAAGACTGGCTCCCATATAATAGGTCATTTCAGAAATCTGCTGCAACAGTTTTGAGTCACACTTACCTTAGATAGATGGTGTTTCTAATGTTGATGTTTCAGTGACCAAGTGAAATAAAAAAAAAAATGTGTTAGCTCTTAATAGCTAACTAGCTATGAGCAAACAGGAGAAGGAAGGATACAAAGATACATAAATATTTTGTGTTCGTTTAAGAGTGAATTAATTATGTAATTTATTAACTGATGTTTTTGGAGGGATTTATAAAGGGCTTGTAATTATTGTTTTGTCTGATGAAGTTTGCTTATGAAGTAAACGAAAGCGCTTACTTTACCTACAGCTGGTCTGGCGTGTTTTTTGGCTTTTTTGGATTTCATTAGTTTGTGTTCCTTTTTGGTGTTACATTATTAAAAGACTTTATAGAATTACATCTAATGAAAGACATTAATAACTTTGCTGATCCAAGCTCTGTTTTTCACTTTCTTTTCTCATAGACATACCTTCTCAAGAATAGACAGCATTTTAATCTCTAATGACTTGACAGACTCCCTAACCAGCACTAAAGTAATTACTTGTCCCCTTTCTGATCATAATTTTAGACTTATTGAATAATCCTAATTATTGTATTCAAGTTAACAGAATACCTGCTTACATTACAAAATTAAAAGATTTTAAAGAATTTATATCCTAAGAAATTCAGAACTTTATAGAACTTAATAACACCAATGATATTTCTGAAATATATATCTGGGATGCTCTAAAAGCATACTTGTATGGGAGAATTATAAACTGGTATCACAAAAAAAGAAAGCTGTGGGACAAATAATTACTTGATATACAACTTAAGTTAGATAAGTTAAAGCTTAATTATAAAGGAGATAAAGAAATAAGTGACAGGAGAAAAGAAATACATTCTTTAAAGAACAAATATTTGGAGATACTAAATCATAAAACCAAGATTAATTTGGAAAAATTTTAAACTAGTAACATTTTCTACAAATCCTAAAACTTTAAAATTGTTAGCTAACAAAACAAAGAGGCTAAATAAAATTAATCACATTAATGAAATATTTTCCCCAAAAAAAAAAGATGGTCTCAAATTTATATAATATCTTAACTAAATTTAGGGAATTTTTTTACAACATTAATCAGAATCCTAATACAATTTATTGTAATGAGGGCATTAATGCTTTTATTAATAAATGTACTAATAAAAAGTTATCAGAATAGCAAATATTACAGATAAATCTATATCTTAAAGACATTTAAATGCAAATTGCCAAATTGAAACATAATAAAGCCCCAGATAATGACAGTTATACCAGAAATCTATAAATGATTACCTAACAATGCTCTAAAATTACTTCATAAAGTCTTTACTATTTCTCAGAATAACAACATAATTCCACCTTCTTGGAAATGTACTTTTCTCTCTCCTATACTGAAACCTAATAAAGACCCCACTACATACAGACCTATTTCCTTGCTTAATACCAGATTCAAAATGTTCATGTCCATCTACACAGACCGATTGAAAGATTTTTTTTACCAAATTTATTAGACGAAGATAAAACAGGATTTATATTAAATAGAAACTCGTATGACAGCCTAAAAAGAACATTAACACTGATTGAATCTGTCAAGCATTTAAATAGGAATCTAACACTAATTAGTTTAGATATAAATTGTGCTTTTGATTCAATTAACTGAGAATACTTATTCATTCTTCTGGAAAAACTAAACTTTTCTAATAAATTTATAAATCGTATTTCACAATTAAATAATGGCAGTCAAGCTTACATTAATATTGGTACTAGTATCGCTCAAAATATCCCAATAATTAAGGGTACCAAATAAGGGTGCCCATTATCCCCTTTATTATTCACATTAATTATGGAACCATGGTGAACTTAATTAGATGGGACAATGATATTGTAGGTTTTAAATTAAATTCTTAAGAGTCCCCTAAAATACAAATATTTGCTGATGACATTCTCCTTACCCTTGGTGGTGAAAACTTTTCCATTCACTCTCTATTTAAAAATATGAATCTCTTCCAAAAATAAATATGGCCTAACTTTTAGCAATAAAACAAAAATACTTTTAATTGGACCAAAAAGTTTAATTTACATGATGATTTTAAAAAAATATCCAGCACATTCTGATCAATAAATTGATATTAGTAAATAACCAATTTGTTTGGATACTAAAAGATTACTTTTCAGTTTTTCCTTCTCAGAATTTTAAAAGTAATTATTTGACACTCCACCTAAAATCTTTTACAAATTGTATACTCAAATTTAGTTTATATAAGGATTGGTTATTTCTTCTTTTCCCTATAAGCATACTCACAAGGAATCCTTTTTTCTTCAGATTTCACAAAAATTACCTCTTTTCAACAAAAGCAGTTAACTTTTTGGTAACAAATGATGTCAAATAATGATTTGAAATCAATGAATACACTGAGGGCCGAATTAGAGTTTGACTCATTTTCATGGTTGTACCTACAAGAAGGAAGGAAATGTATCCTAAACAAAATTGAATCTATGCCTTCTTCAACTAAAAAAGTAATAACTAGTCTAATACAATATATGTTGCTATCAATACAAACTGTCTCCCCTGCTAAAAGCAAGCTATCCCATATATATAAAGCTATTAAAATTGATTTAGATGCATTTCCCGACCATCATTAGAATTACTTTTTTCTATTAACAACAACTACCTGTGAATAATGATAAATTAAATATATTTAAACCAGCTAGTATAACTATATCTTCTCCCAAATGGAGAATGTTTACATGGAAGTATTTATACAGGTCATTTGTTACTCCTCACACCTTAAGTAAAATTAGTAAAAAGGATGTTATGTCTTAAAGGTGTAATAAACAATTAAATGCTGATTGGTCTCACATGTTCTTTGATTGGATAGAATTAAAAAAAGTTTTGGGAAGATATAAATACTTTTCTACAGGCAATTTTCACAGATAATTTCATATTATCCAAATCACTGGTTTTATTCAACACCAGCCTGTATTAAGGTATCTAAATATCCATTGATTTGGTCCATACTATCTGTAGCTAGGAAGACGGTTACAAATAATTGGAAATCTAATTCCTCTCCTTCAGTACAAGAATTTAAGAATTCATTTACTGGAAGTTTGTTATTTGGAGAATGTGACTATTATGACTATTAAGTCTAGATCCTCTAAGAATACTACTACATATAGTTCGTGGAACAAAAATTATGATCTGTTAGAAAAATAGTTTAATAATATTGTAAATATCAAATGTATATACATATTTCTGTACTTTCATTCTATATTTATGGTGAACATTCTTGTATATAGTTCTAGATATGTTTGGATTTTATGTATGATCTTTTTAATATATTTAAAACATTGTTAAATTTTTAAGATGTTTACTGTCTAGTCAACATTATTTTCAATAAAATTGTTTTAAGAAAAAAAGAATATTCATCATATAACAGAAATTTATCTTTAATTCACTTTTTCAGAAATTACATTTGAATTTAGACCTCCGCAAACATGAATCTTTCATGCTATCATGTTTTTGGCTTCTATCAGACAGAGCTGTGGTGCCCTAAGAAATGATCGTTTAGTAGTTAGGGCAAACTGTTTTTATCTTTGTCAAGTAAGACAAGTAGGCCCTACTACTGTTCTCATCTGGAAGAGTCTGTCTAAGTGACTTGTTCTGAGTCTCTGTGTTATGTCTTTGGAAACAATGAGTAGTTAGATGTAGCCTGTTCACAGCATGTTATAAATATAATTACTTGGTTTTCTTGCATTACTGCTGAAATCCTCCTTCTCGGTCATTAGCCATTCTGGGTACTGTTTTGTAATTTCTGGAATTGCTTTGAGTAAATATTCAACAATTCCAAAAATCTTATGATTTATCACTAATAATAACATAGCTCTTTAAGACTGGCTCATAGTTGTGGGTGCTCCTTTTTTATTAAAAGTGCAATTATTACTTTATTTAAGACAAGGGATATTCACATTCTGTACCCCATCTTTAAAATCTTTTTCATAGAAACTTGGTTGAAAGATGTGTCTTCTACATTATAGCTAGGAAGAATTGTGTATGTCATTTTGTTTAAATATTGTTTGCAGCAAAACATCTATTTAAAAAGGAATTTTTAGTCACCTTTTGATGTTTATGCACGTCTTAGTCTGTATAATTTTTATAATAGTTTCTTAATAATGATGTTATTGCCTCACTTGGAGTGCACTGAATTCTGTTTTTCTATCACAGTTAGTTGCCTGTGAGTTTTCTAATATTAAGTTTGCATAATATTTTATATGGAATTTCTGAAAACTGAATATTTTGTATGCAGTATTTTTTCTGGCTTGCTTGCATTCATACGATTTTTTTATAGTGCAACTCAACTGCATATCTAGTTTTGTTTCTCCTCCAGCTCTCACTCTCTGAAAACATAGGAACAATACTAGGTAAGCAGTCCTAGGGACCATCAGATATCTAGCCATACCCTTTTAAACAGATGCACTTAAAAGTTCTTACCTCCCTTTTCAAGCACTTAGCAGTGTCAAACTGAGCAGGACTGTACATGGTAACCCTTGTGTAATTTTCTGGCTGCCCATACAAACATCAAGCCTAGTCTTAAAAGTAGCCAAAGGTAGTACTTTGACATGTACTGGTGACATACTATAGATTGGGAAAATGATGGGTATCCCTCCAGAGTCTTGTCCATCTGTTAGAGTAGATGGAAGCCCCCTAGTGGAGGTGTTTGTAGAGCCACTGGTTTTCCAAAGAAATAGGAGGTCAAATAGGATTAGTTTTTTCATGGCTAGAAAAGTGAGGTACAGTTCATCTTTAGGCTACTGAGTATAAGGAGAGTCATACTAATTTATTAGGTATCAACTGAAGTATGTAAGGCCTTTGATTTTTTGTTTACAAATCTTAGGGGCCTTCCATTTGAACAATATGTTTTGATTTATACATACCAGAGGAAAGCATTGTATTTGACAATGGGTTTGATAAGGGAAGCGTATATTGGCAGAATGATTTCTTTGGATCTTGAAAATACTTTCTTTAAAATGAACTGGGCCAGAGAAATAAATTTCTAGACTACTGTGGAAATATGATGATTGAATGAGAGCTAGAGAGTGCCCAAGTCTCTCTTGACCATATATGTCTGAAGAGGAGTGCCATTTATAACACATGATGTGGGAGTAGCTTTTTGCTGAAGAGTACTGCTCTGTACTCTTTTCTATTTAGCATGAGGCCATTTTTGGTTCATTAGTTATGTGAGTACTCCAGCCCTTACTGGTGCTGTTTAGTATCAGTGAGTAAGTGGATAATAACGTTCAGCTTGTTATCAAAAAAGTTGGTCAACCACACTTCAATGGCAACTGTTTGGATGCCTTCAAAACAAATGGCAGACAAGAAGGGGGGCCAAGACTGATCCCCATGTTACCTAATTAGTTACAGTTTTGTATGTATTTATTTACTTGTTCATTTAAATTTAACTGGGTAGAGCAATGATCTCAAATGGGCCTATTTCAGGCTCAGTGTAGATGTACAATACTGTACAGATAGCTGATCAATACAGAACAAAAAATAGTACATATAAAATGCAACATACAATTATGAAGTGCAAAAGTGAAAATGCAGTGTTAATACTAGGATTTTGATCCAATAAATCTTCTGTAGCCTAGCCACAAGGTTCCAGTTCATAAGTACCTATCAATGTGAGTAATTTATAGCTAGTGCCAACACCTTTCAATGAGGGCTTGAAGGTTTAGACACAGAGTGTATTTATGATTACCCAGCCTTTCATTCAGGTTGTGCTGAAAGAGAGTAAGGGAGCTACTTTGTTTTATGTCTAATGGAAGTCTATTTCATAAAATGAAAGGCTGTCTGTGAGATATCTGGCTCACCAGCAGGTCCTGTTTACATTTTGTTTGAAGTTTAATGCTCTTGAATGGACATTTGGGATGTTTTGTTTTGTGAATGTGCAGGAAGAGATTGCATAAGCCTCAATCTCTTGGGAATGTGCAAGCTAGACACAAGTCCTTTCTCAAGAGTCTGGGCAAAACAGAAAATAGAGAGAGAGAGAGCACTTTAATGTGGTCTTTGTAGCACAGGGAAGATGTGCCTTAATTGTCTTAGTGAGGAAGTACTGTAGTCTCTCAAGATTGGACATATGCTTAGACACTTACGTACCAAAAGAGGCATTATAGTCTATTATATATATGATGAAGGAGGATAACTACCTCAGACCCAGAAAACATAAACCTGGTGATCAGTCTGGCTAGATAAAAGGATTTCTGAATGAAAATGGATAAATAATTATTAAAGAATAGTTAGATGTAAATGAAAGAGCCCAGGTCTGTAATGACTGAGTTAGTTTTCAAAGGGGGGTATCACCTGTTTGGTAGGTGCGTAGTTGCCCAGGCTTACCAAAGAACACAATGCTGCATTTCTTGGCATTTATTTTAAGGCTGTAGTCTAGGCACTTGTGCATGTTAGGCCTTTCTGGAGTATTTGTAGGTCAGATAAGGAGTTTGACAGCTCCGAGTTTTTGTTTGTCTGCAGACTTGGTCAGCCATAAACCTTTGATATTGGCTTTGACATCAGAGAAGTCAACAGCAAAGAGAAGTGGTCCTGGGACAAATCCTTGTGGGACACCAATGGTAACAACTCTTTTGAATGACAGAGTGCCTTCATCACTAATAGATTGTATTATGGCAGTGAGCCAGTAACAAATACAAAGGTGAAAGAGTCAGGAGGGAGGCAGAAAATACATGGAGAGGAATGAGAATGAAGTTTAGGAAGAAGAAAAGGTTGCATATATGCACACATACTTAAGCTAATGTCACCCCTCTCTTTTTATTTGCACACATTTTCTATTACGACTCACTTACTACTACAAAATTACTCACTCTAGTTACCTATTCTTTTAAATACTAAAATATAAACTTCTTCTCTTCTTTTCTGCCCTCCTTTTAAACAGTATAATCGTATTGTCAATTTTTCCACTATGTCTCAGTCACTTCAACATTCATCACTAAAAACCCTTTGTCAGTTTTTCCACTATGTCTCAGTCACTTCAACATTCATCACTAAAACCCCTTTCTCTTCACTCAGCCTTATTTCTTGTCTTAATCTTCCTCTATCTTTTGACAAGCTTTCAAATCCCCATTATTAACCATCAGTCCTACCATTCCACCTCTACTACCCCATATTTCAAAATATCCCTCTATAACCCCTACCTGACACCACATCTCTCTACCATTACGCACATGCTACTTTCCACTCAGATACCACAAAACCAGTTCTAAAGCTGATGCTCTTCCCACAAATCACAAATTACTCTACAAATAAAACTGTTCTCAGTATATTATCAAAATTACAACTTAGTGGTGACATTCACCCCAACCCTGGCCCCCTTTTCCATCAAAACATAACCTCCACTTATTCCCCACGTGACCTCCCCATCATCCCCTCTCACCAAAAGAACACACACTCTTTTTCCTTAATATAAACCTAAGAAGTATATTAAACAAAGTTCATGACCTCCATGCTTTACTAGATTTATACTCCCCTGACATTGCCATTCTTACTGAAACCTGGCTCAAATCACATATCAAAAACAATGAAATCTTAACCCCTGGATACAACATCTTTTGACTTAATGGTCAAATTAAACGTGGAGGTGGAGTAGCTATAATGTTCAAACAAAACCTTGTACTAGAACTCATAAGCATCAATTCTCCTTCATTTAACAATACCGAAATACTTCTTAATAAACTAAACATTAGCAAACACAAAACCTTGATCATAGTAGCCATGTATATTTCCCCCCTGGTAATAATCCAGCTACTGTTAGACATTCTCTTTTGGCTATCCTCAACCTACCAACAAGAAACCATCATTATGGGAGATTTTAATACAGATTGGATCTCCTATGGCACCAGTAGCACTTCTAACTTTTTAAACCTACATGTTTTTTTTTTTAGCTCATTCACGAACCTATCGGAATAGATAAAACATCTAACAGACAGTCTATTTTAGACTGGACCCTCTCAAACAGATCTCCCACATCCCTCCAAAAGGGGTGTATTCCTAATAGTATTGGTGACCACATGCCTACTTATTTGCTTGGACATAATCTTAGCCCACCTAGACAATCAGTCTATCATCTAATTCATAATAAAAAGAAATTTAATACCCAAACATTTCATTCCCTACTCCAACAAATAAATTGGTCTTCATTAACAACTTTACCTTTAGATTCTGCTGTACAATAACACTACCTTTCTGGACATCTTAAATAGCCTAGCCCCTTGCAGATCTGGAGAATAAAAAAGCACCATTCACCATGGCTAACAAATAATACTAAAGAGCTTTTAAAACAAAGGGATAAGGAATGGGTACACTTGCTAACAAACAAAAACCATATCAATCTACAACTCTACAAACCGCTTAGAAATTAAGCTAAATCTCAAATAAAAAATATATTACACTACTGCACAACAAAACCACCAAAACAACCCCCAAAAATTCTGGTCCTCTATTAAACTCCTGCAACATGTTAACACTACTACTACTACCCCTACTCCAACTACGCTTCCCTCAAAGTATGGTATTGCAACGCAGTTTAATTTGTTCTTCATAAACTCAGTACATTCTCTCATCAAATCTTATAATAATATCTTTCTTGAAATTCCAGCCATCAATAGTTATACTGAAAATACCTTCTCCTTTACAACTGTTGCAACTCACACTATAAAAAAAACTCCTTAAAACACTCGAACCTACTAGCCTAGTTGCAGATGATCTCCATTCAGAATTCCTAAAAATTGCCGCAGATGCCATTGCATACCATATATCCATCCTCATCAACTGCACTATCACCGAAAACTATGTCCCTCTACTCTGAAAAATCTCTTATATCACTCCTCTGCATAAAGGAGGTAAATCCACACAACTTATAAAGACCCATCGCCATCCTTTCCCCCTCTAAAATACTTGAAAAATGTATCCATATCCAGCTTTTAAATCATCTACTATCCAAAAACCTCCTCTCCCATACACAACATGGTTTTCGCCCCCATCATAGCACCACAACCGCCCTCCTCAGCTTTACCAACACTGTAAACCACCACAGAAACAAAAACAGACTTGTCTCTGCCATCTTTCTAGACCTTTCTAAGGCCCTTGACACTTCCACACCAAAATCTACTGTCAGAACTGGCCACCCTAAACCTTATATCAAAATGCAAATGGCCAGCACAAATTAGGTGAACCACCAATAACTATTTATTGTAAAAACAATAATTAGAAAACACATTGCAGAATATTACAGACTGGTTTCAGCAAAAGCCTTCTTCAGGGTAAACACAAATGAAAATACCCTAAACACCCTAAACCTTAGTTACTCCACCCTAGCATGATTCCATAGCTATCAAACCAGGTGACAACAAGCTGTTCGGTGGAATCAGTAGCTATCATTTTTACTCCCTGTTTAACATTGGAGTCCCTCAAGGTTCTGTGTTAGGCCCCGTGCTTTTTAATATATTTACTAACCAGTTGCATAAATCACTCCACTTACCTCAGTTATCCAATATGCAGATGACTCTCCCATCGTATGTAATGCATCCTCTCTCACTCAACTACAGGACATAACACAACAATCTTCCTTGGAAGTTGAACATTGGCTAAACAAAGCTAACCTTATACTAAACCCAAACAAGACCAAGCTTATGCTATTTCTCTCAACCAACTCTACCATATCCTCAACCTCTTCTAATATATATTCCTCAAACAACACAATTATTACTGCCATTTCCCAAACCAAACTACTAGGTGTAACTACTGACAACCAACTAAAATTTTATATCCATCTGAATCCATTAAAAAAACTCACATCAGACTTTGCCCCTCTCTACCATACTATGCCATTTCTGACAAACCAAGCCAGATTTAGACATAGCTAGAACTCGCCTCCTATCCACTCTACTTTATGCCTCCCCCATATTTATCTTACTTAGCAAAACTGAACTTTCCAAACTTGAATCCTGCTATAACAAAATTGCCAAGTTTGCTACAGATTCCTTACATAGGTCACATCATTGTTGCTCCCTACGACAATTAAAATGGCTAGAGCTCCCTCAATATACCCAGCTTATCACCCACCACTTAGTTTATCAGCCTGACAAAAGCCTGACAGAACCCCAGCCTTGCAAAAGTTACTCCAACCATATGCTAATACTTGACAACTTCGTTCTACATACAAAACCCTGCTACAAGTCTCTAAAAGTAATAACGAGGTTGGGGATTCCCTTTACTCCCATCATATTTCCAAAACCTGGAACACAATTCCCCAACATATTTTAAACACTACTAACCCAATTCAGTTCAAGAAACAGTTAAAAGACCACCTATACAGTAAATGGATTTGTTCTTGTATCAGTCCAGGTTAATTATTTCCCCCAGATCAGTAGCCTTTTATGACCTGTTATTAACTTTATCAGAATTCTTTTTCATCTTCTTCTATTTACCTCTTTCTCTGTCTATACTAATGTAACTACTATATTTTTATATACCTTAAAAAAACTTTTAAACTTTGTAAACAATGCTTATGATACTATTCTATGATCTTAATATTATGTTTTTAAAGTCAATGTATATTTGTATTTCTCTTATCTTATTATTTTCCTGTATATTACTGTACATTGCATTCTCCCTAGGACTCCACTGAAAACGGGCTTCTACTCAGATGGATTATCCCGGTAAACAAATATAAATAAATAAATAAATACATTTATTTATTTATTTACATTTGTTTACCTGATAGTGTCCAACTGGGCTGCTGGCGCGTTTTCAGCGGAGACCCGGGGAGAAAAGCTCTACCATAAAGATACAGTACAGAATAAAAATCAAATCTACATTAATAAGAAACATACTTACATAAGTATCAAGTTTGCAAACAAATGATTCATTAATAATTTTCTTTACAGTGACAAACTTTAAAAATGTGAAATCCATTGATCTGGATAAGTAAGTAATAACTGATAACCAGTGAAGTCCTAGACTAAGAGGTTATGCAACAGTGTTATGGAAGAAAAAATATTTTGCTTACAAAAATTAGAGAAAAATGTACAAACCAAAGACTTTGAGGAAGCAATTTGAAGAAAATACTAGATAATAGGAGCTGTAACAGAGGAAAACTGTATAGTAGAGATGTAAATGAGCATAAGATAGAGTAGCTATCCAGGCGGAGAACAAAGGCAAAGCCAGTTGCTTTTTAGATGTTCATTTATTTATTTTTTTAATGATGAGTAGCAAAGGATGCATTGTATGCTTAGGGGAAGAGCATTCCAGGACTTGGCTACTTTGTTTGAGTAGAGGGAGTCACCATGGTAGTTATGTGACTTTTATTTTGAGCAATGGCCTATTGGAAGATCTAAGGGACCTGCTGCTTTCCTGTAGTTGGAGTAATGCTGAAATTGCAGGGCAGCTATCAGGATTGTGTGAGATTTTGTGGGCTAGGGTTAGTTGCTTTAAGGTTAACAGGTTAGGGAGTTCTAGTCAGTTGAGTTGAAGAGCTGTGCAATGATGGGTTTTATGGGGGTGGTTTGTGGCAAACTTTGCAGTTTTGTCATAGCAGGATTCAAGGTTGCGCAGGTCTGTCTTATGTAAGTTGGTAAAGATATGTGAACAGTAGAGAAGTGTAGAGAGTAGTTGAGATTCTAGTAGTGGCTAGTCTGGCTTGGGGTGTTTGGTATGGTTTGGCCCTGTAGAGAGCACCAAGCTTGGAGTTGACGTTTTGATAGTTTGAGAAATGTGACTATCACATTTGAAATGGTCACCTATTGTGATACCTGGGAGGTTGGCCTGGTTGTTGGCTCAATTATGGTACCATTTGTGGAGTGAATATAGAGGGGTGGGTGGTTTGATTTGGTAGTTTTGTTTGAGAAGATTATTAATTTTGTGTTATTAGGATTTAGAATGAGTTGGTTGTTTAAGAATGATTCTACTTCTAGAAAAGCTTTTTGCATTTTTTTCTGTTAGTTCTTGTGAGGAAGGGACGGAGCAGATATGGAAAGTATCATCAGCGTATTGTATGGTACAGGCTAGTTGGGTTGCTGTATTAAGGTTATTAGTAAATACAGAAGGGGGCAAAGTATAGGTCCTTTGGGTACACCAGTGGTAACTGGAAGTAGAGAGGAGAGTTTGTTTTTCCCATTTAGAAGCCTGTTGACGGTTAGATAGATAACTGAGAAACCAAGAGAGGGATGCTAGACTGAGGTTGTATGTAATGAGTATGTTTAGTAGTAGTTGGTGGGAAATGCTGTCAAAGGCTTTAGACATGTCCAGGAAAATTGCAGATACTAGTTGTCCATTGTTCATTAAGGGGTGAATGGTATTGGTGAAGTATAGTAAGGCTGTGCTAGTACTATACTTTGGTCTAAAACTGTGCTGGGAAACTGATAGGTTGTTGGTGGTAAAGTGGTTTAGAAGCTGAAGCTGAATGCATTTTTCTAGGATTTTGGCTAAAGGTGAGAGAATAGCTATTGGGCGATAGTTTGAGATTTCTCTGGAGGGGCCACCCGTGTAGTGGGTGATGATATGAGCAATTTTCCAGAGGAGAGGCACACATTGTTCAGAGATATAATGACTGATTAATAGAGATAGAATAGGCAATGGATGGAGCAGCAATTTTTCGGAATTTGTTAGGAAGTTGGTCGGCCACTAGGCAGTAAGGTTTTAGTTTGCTTAGCTTTCTAATATAGGAAGTTTGAATTGGTTTAAAGTATAGGGAGTTAGTGGAACTGGAGCATAATGAGGGGAGTGTAAGGGGCAGTTGTTTATTGTTGGCAAACAGGGAGGAGAATTAATGAAATGTAAGTTAAATTGCGAGACTAAGGATATAGTGGTATTGGTTGTAGAAGGAGGGGATGGTGGGTTTACCAGGGTTGAGGAGGAGGTTTACTGTTTGCCAGAATTTTTGTGGGTTGTGAAGGAACTTTTGTTGAGAGGTTTGGAAGGTGGTGCTTTTTATCACCCTTAATTTTTTTCTTAGTCTGGTTTCTTAATTGCTGATAAGTGGTGAGGCTGGATTTGTCTTTGGTTGACAGATATAGAGAATTGACTCTGTCTCTATCTTTAATTAGTTGTTTTGCCTCATGGGAAAGCCGTGGTAGTTGCTTGGCTTTGTAGTGTATTTTTCTGGTAGGGACTAGGCTATTTAGGATTTTAAGGAATTTGTTGTTAAAGAATTCAACTGCAAGGTCCAGGTTCAGGTTTTTTAATGGGGACCAATCATAGCATTGAAGTAATAGATTTTATTGTTAAAGAATTCAACTGCAAGGTCTAGGTTCAGTTTTTTTAATGGGGACCAATCATAGCATTGAAGTAATAGATTGAATAACTCTGGTGAGAAATGTTTCTTACTGTGGATGATTCTGAAGGGATTGTAAGCTTGTGTGTGAATTCTGTTTCTGAGTAAAAATGTGGG
The DNA here is from genome assembly GCF_019279795.1 of Protopterus annectens. Taxonomy (NCBI): domain Eukaryota; kingdom Metazoa; phylum Chordata; order Ceratodontiformes; family Protopteridae; genus Protopterus; species Protopterus annectens. Next base: position 782,630,989 of record NC_056748.1, on the reverse strand, counting down.
GGTATGGTTACTAAGACTGATAGGAAGGCAGCCGGTTTGGTCGTGTAGGTTTGGTTTGTTTGTTAATATCCAATCCAGTAGTGACTCTTGTGTTTGTCAGTGTGAGTGGGGCAGTTTATAAGTTGGGAAAAATTGTATGGATTAATAAATTTAGTAGGGCAGTTTGAAGAGCAGGTGAGCCAGTTGAGATTAAAGTCACCTAGGAAGATGGTTTCTTCATTGAATGAGCGGGCAGACCATAAGAGGAGAAGTTCTATGCTGGGGAGGATTTTTTCCAGGGGACAGATATGCGGCAGTGATAATTATGGTTTTATGTGGATTTATTAGAAGGTGGGTGATAATTCTGACTTGGGGATGTCAAGAAGTTAGTGTTAGTGGGTCTTTAAGTATGATTGCTATGCCACCACCTATTTTGTTTAGCCTATCTTGTCTTATAATGTTATAGCTGCTGAAGGTAATTTCAGAGTCCTTGCTGTGAGTTTTTAGCCAGGTCCCTGTTATATCAGCTATGTCAGGAGAATAGGTATCAAGGATAGCATGAAATTCACTAATTTTATTGACAAGGCTTCTGAGGTTGAAGTTGGTTATTAATAGGTCAGATTTGGAGGGGGTAGGAATATAGGTATGTACATAACAGTTTTGGACATGAAGTGCAGTTGGAGGTATATTGTTGTTGGGACCTGGGTTGGGATGGATATCAGCTAATAGTTTGATATGTCTAAGGGAGTGTAGTAGGTTTTTAGTTTGGTGACAGCTTGATGGTATCTAAATGTGGGCAGTTTGGGGTATGAGGTTTGGATATGTCTGAAAGAATAAAGGAGAGAGTTAGAGGTATTGTACAATTGCGGGCAGATGTAGGTAAAAGCTTGGGAGGGGTTTGTAGATTAGTAAGTGTTGGAAGGTATAGGTAATTTTTGTTGACATATTGGAGGTCAGAGGCTTTGTAGGCAAGGAATAGAAGGCCTGTTAGAGTAGTGTAGTAGAATATAGAAAAGTGGAGGTGCATATTTGATGGAATAGTTTTAAAGGGTGGTGTTTGATTAGATGGGTCAAATAGTTTTGGGAGGAGTGGAATCTGTAGATTATGTGTTAGAAATGAGGGCTGGGGACTGGGAGGTAGTGGGAGTACTCATAGGTGTGTATGGAGGTGTGGGGGTGGTATGGGTTTGTAGCTGATAGGTGAGAGAAAGAAGTGGTTGTGGTGTGATAGGTATAAATGTAATGAACGTGGGGGTGGGTGGTAATGGGGGTAGGGGAGCAGAATGAGCCTGAGCACAGTGAGGGTGAATGCAGCGGGTTTGTATGAGTCTCAGTAAATGCTGAGAGAAACCAAAAACAATCTCCAAGGATGAGAAACCCTGCTTGGAGAGGAGTCTGTGGGCAGGTAAAGTGGAAATAAGGTTAGAGTAGACAAGAAGAGTGAGATTACAAAAGGAAATTGGCAGCAATAGCAACTGTCAGCTTGTTGAATAGCCATGAGAAAGAACTTTTGATAACTATGCTTATGAGTGATATAAGGGTAAGAGAAAATGAACTAGCAGGTCTAGGAAGGATAAGATAAATGGGAAGGGACCCAGATGGGTGCCGTGAGTAGGCAGGGGTTTCAAAGTAAAAAAGCAGATAGACTTTGGAAAATGGACCTCACTCCAGTCGGACTTTCCCGGTAAACAATTGTAAAATAAATAAAAATATGTTTATTTCATGCAGAAAAAATGTACATAAAGTTATATATTTGTTAAAGCTGCAAATGTAATTTATGGACCTGATACTGCTTTTTGGTGCTTTACAGATATCGCTAGAAAAAGACATACTGTCAGTTTGGATATTTAAATAATTTCCAGGTTAGTTTTCCAGAATGCATGTTTAATTGCAGTCAAGAAAAATATTAAATCAGCCACCCAGACTTGTACAAGAGATGGGAAAGGGAAGGTTTGGAAGGCCTAAGTGTACAAGACACTCATCAAGGGACACTGGAGAGGCCCTTCTAATACCTCAACAGTGAATGAGACAAAATGCTAGTAAGGCCTAAACTTGGCAAGAGTTGTGGCACACAATGCAAGTATCTACAACAAGGCAAAATTATTTTTTCCTTCAATTTTTTTTAATGTGTTTCAGTTATCTAAATGAAAGTATCCTTTAAAGTAAAAATGTGTATTCAACAAATGTGGATTTATTCAGATTAGAGTTAAAGCAAGTATGCAAAGATATGTTTTTAAGTTTTCAGACAATTATATAACAGTATTAGTTTTCAGTTTAAATGTGTTTCAGTTTTCTAAAATCTTTAAAGTTAAAATGCATATACAACAATTGTGCATTCATGCAGATTAGAGTTAAAGCAAGTATGCAAATATATTTTGTCATCAAATAATTGCATAACAGTACTAGATTTCAATTGTGTTCAGACAACACTGACAGAAAATGGTATTCTTTTACTAATAGTTTAGTTTCCAGAATAGCATTTGCTAGATTTCAGTTTACACTTTTATATGTATTCAAATAATACTGGCAGAAAAAACGTATCCCTCTAGTGATGGTTTAGTTTCCAGAATATAACATTTACCAGATTTCAGTTTGTTTTATCTGTGTTCAGGTAAAACTGGCAGTAAAGGTACTCCTTTAGTATTAGTTCAGTTAGTTTCCAGAATATAACATTTATACACAGCTAGTTTAGATGTTCAGCATAAGTATGTATCACATTAGTGTACATTACAGTCAGATTTAATTCAAAAGACATGCGTGCATAAATGGGCGTGCCTTCGTTGAAGGTTGGGCATCGAGCTGGCACCTCGGCGTTTCGTAAAAATCTGCTGCCAATCATTAGCAGACCGGAGTTCTGCTGTGGCGACTCCTTACCGGAAAAAAGCTGAAACAAACAACAACAACAGTCAGATTTCATAATATGACATTAATACTGTTATACATTTCTAACAACATTACAACATGCAACCACATCACACTTCACATTATTCACTCATCAGGGTAAAGTGACAGAATTATTTCTAACAGGTGTATTAAGATAAGTTATCTAAAGAATAAGGACTAAACCTATTTAATATACTCAAGGCATAACAGGTTCAGTATAATTTGTTAATTTACAGAATACAGTGTCTCTTACATAATAATTATTGTACATTAGACAGAAAGTTAGAAAGACACCGGCTATGCAAAGGTATACTGTAGATCTGAAATACAGAAAGCATAGGGTTTAGTAAAGGTACTTCTACTATTACAACACATACATATTTGCAGGATATTTAAGGCACAAATTTAAAAGGTAGACATCTATTATAGCACATAGAATTTAAAAAGGTAAATAGACAAGATTATTAATAACAAATCTAGCTGAAAATTTACAAAAAATAAGGTAATACAGAATATGGTAATTATGCTTCCAGATACATATGTGTATAAAGGAGAGGTTACCAGTTACAGCATGTTAAAGCATTGACCAGTTATAATTAATCATAAAGTTAAGAGACTTTAAGCCAAACAGACCATAAATGCACAAATAATACCTAGTGTTCAAAATTAAAACTACAAGTTTATTTACCAGATAAAGAAAAATATTTTACATTCATTCTAGTGACCATTGCAGTATCCTTTGTAGAATATATTAATAGACATAAAGTAATTAAAGAAGTAAATCCCAGTTTCAGTCATTTCAGAGACAATTGTTATGGACCTAAGGCCTAAGAAAATGTAAGGTTAGGGCCAGTGTCTTCATTTTATATTTCATATGTTAAAGCAACTACAGAAATAAGATAGCTGTGTGTATTCAGGTATCTTCAGGAGGAGTTGTAAGATCATTTAAATGTACAAAATGTCAGTATTCTCTTTGCATAAGTCTAGAAATGCAGCCATATTAAAGCAGGCCTTGACAGTGTGCATACAGTTTCACAGTGTACATACAGTTTCAGTGAATGCACTTTCAATCAGTGAAAATAAGCTTCAGTCAAGAATACTGATAAAAACAGAATGCGCAGTACATTGAGTACAAACACATTTTATTTGTATGGTACAAGACTTTGGAACCAAGGCTAAAGAGGCATGTAGAGATTTCCAAGGGTTTGGTATTATTAGAAAATACTTCAGACGCCGTTAAATTAGTTCATTTGGCCTGATGTAGAGAAAGTCAATTTAATACAGACACTCGAGTATAAGTGCAGAAGTCAGGTCAAATGTCCACCATTCTAGCATATTAATTATGCTATTTAGGAGGACAGGAATATGAAGAATATGAATGCAGAACCCAAGTACTATTTCAGTTTGTCAACACTGTTATTGGAGCCAGCATTTGAATATTGTTGACATCTACCTCCACTGTATATAATAAAGCATTCTTAACTGAACTACAGTGTGTACAGACTTTATTCTGAAGTAGGCCCTGCCCATAAAGGAGAGACTGGCAACTGTTTAGCACAAGTTTGGGTAATTAACAGATAAAGACATTCATTCCAGTCTTATTTCAGTTTCTTCCACTTATTTTCAGTTCATGCCAATATTCTGCAGTCATATCAATTCTTATATTATATATGTTCCATGCTAGATAATAGCAGAATGTTTTGCAATATACATTTGTACTATTTCCATTTGTATATTCATTAATAATGTAAGTTTTTACAACATCAGACTTCTTGTAAACTCTGCTGAGGTTTATATATCAGTTTGCAATTCAAAGATTTTAATGTCTGAGACTCTATTCTCAAAAAAATTCTTTTAACGTCTTGAGGATGATAACTTTATATATGTAGATAAGATGTGCAAGACTGTGAAAAATTTAG
>NC_056748.1:782613708-782623708 GCF_019279795.1 Protopterus annectens | reverse complement strand
ATACATAGCGGTCTAATGTACAAGCAGATAACATAAATATATAAGATACAGTTCACAGCATAGTACTCTATAATACATTGAAAATACTATTACAAAAGTATACAATATATAAGAGGTACTCTCAGTATTTAAACATATGAGACCTAGCATCAGAATAACTTTCATGTTTTTAATACAGGAAGGCAAAAAAAAAATAAAATTACATGACAGAGAAAAAAAGACAAAAAAGAGGTGATAGATCAAAATAGAGTGGAAGATGAGTAAGTGAAATAGTTGTCATGTAGGGGCTTGGCATGGGGAGCACCAAGTATTTTGTTGATAGTGTTTCAGTTCTCATTTAAACTGGTGCTTTTGGGAAATGTATTTTATATTGCTGGGGAGTGTGTTCCAGATGTGCTAGTGAGTACTTATAAAGGGACTTTCCAATGTTCTTTTTAGGTTTGTAGATATCAAGAATGTGTTTGTCAGTTGTGTGAAGGTGTTGGGGGGGTAGTAAGATGCTAGGTTGGAGAGAGAGGGGCAGGAAGAGGGATTATTCAGAATGGAGTGTGTGATATATATTTGAGGAAGTAGTACTTGGTGAGAGATTTCAGGCCATTGAAGTGTATTAAGGGAGAGAGAGTAATGGGAATTGTAAGAGAGAGAGAGTAATGGGAATTGTAAGAGAGATTAGTGGCAAATCTGGCTATTTTATTGTATGTTTGATCAGTAGAATAGATTGAATATTAGTAAGGACAGGGACAGCGTAAACGTGACATGGTAAGAGGAGTGACTGAGCCAGAGAAAGATTGGAGGTAGCTGTAAGGAATTTTCAATTTCTATAAAGTAGACCAAGTTTCTGGTGTTTTTTAATACAATTTTGGATGTGTATGTCAAATGTGTGTTCGTCAAAAATGGTGCCAAGTAGTTTGGTATGAGGTTCAGGTTTAATGATGGTATTGTTGAGGAAGGTGATGGTAAAGGAGGGTTTGTGATGTGCCAGTGTTCTAGGATAGAAGAGAAGGAGTTTTGTTTTTCTTTTTAGGATTTAATACTAGTCGATTGCCTGAGAGCCATGTTTTGACAAATGAGAAGGTTTCCTAAGTGAGTGCTAAGAGATCATGAATGCTATGGGCATTGGTTTAAGTGCAGAATCATTTGCATATTGTAGTAGTGCTGAGAGCTTACAAGCTGAATGTAGTTTGATAGTGAAAATATTGAACAATAGGGGGCCCAGGATAGATCCTTGAAGAATCCCTGTGTTGACTGGAAGGAAGGGTGAGAAGACAGTTTGCCAGCGAATGGATTGTTGCCTGTTGGAGAGGTAACTGAAAAACCAGTTTACAGAAGAGCTAGAGAGATGGAGGTCAGAGAGTTTAGTTTGAAGGTGAGTGAGAGACAGTATAAAGGTCTTGGAGAGATCAAGGAATAAGCAGGAGATTTGCATGTTGTTGTCATGGGCCTCAGTTACTGTTTGAGCGAAGGAAAGTAGTGTAGTGGATGTTCTGTGGTGGGGCCTAAAACCATGTTGGGTGGAAGTTGGGTTATTTTCAAGCAGATGTTGGAGTAACTGGGTATGAATGCACTTTTCTAGAGTTTTGGAGATCAGGGACAGGCTAGCTATGTGCCTATAGTTGGAAGGGTCATAGAGTTTCTGCCCTTGTGTAGTGGGATTGTGAAGAAAGCTTTCCATATCTGAGGGACACGGGATTCGGTAATGGATCGATTTATGAGTATAGAGACAGGGTAGGCAATGGATTCTGCAGCAGTTTTAAAAAAGTAGGAAAGTAATTTATCAGCATAGGGGGAGCAAATTTTGAGTCTGGTCAGGAGAGATTTGTTGAAGCTGGTTGAAACTTATTTCAATGAGAAGGTACTGGAAGTTGTTACGTTGGGAGATGGAGGGGTAGAGGAAGTATTGCTGTTTTGACTAAGTTTTTGGATTGTTTCTGTGAAATAGTTGATTAGGAGAGTGGCTGTTTCAGTAGCTGTACTATTTGGGGAAGGGGTTGCAAGTGGTAGGGTTGCCAGGATAAAGAAGATTATTAATGGTTGTCAAGAATTTTTGGGGATTTTTTGTAGGTTAGATTGGGTGGAGCAGAATTTTTTTTTATCATTATTGACAAGTTTGTTTGACAGGATTCTAAGCACTTTGTAACTTTGAAGTAGGGGAGGAGATTTGATTTTGAGCCAGGCTTTCCAGACACTGTCTCTTTTATGCATAATGGATATGTCTTGTGAGCCAGGAGACAGTTAGATTTTATTTTGATTTTTCTGGTAGGTCTCAGTGAATCAAGTATGTCTAGAAATATCTTATTGAAAGATTTTGCAATCTCATTGAGAAGGGAAGTGATGAAGGAAGGATCAGTTTATACTAGACAATTTAGAGTTAAACATATCTGGATTGAAATGAGTAAGTTTGCGACATTCTCTATAGAGGTGTTCTTTAGGTATATGTTGGGAGAATCTGTGGCTATAGGTAGAGGAAAGGACCTGGATTGAGATGTATATCCAAGAAAGTAATAATATATGAGAGGAAGTTCATGTTAGCAGACCTTCTTGACTTCAGAGTGGAGGAGAGTGGTGTTTGGAAATATATTAATCTTGAAGAGGTGTGAAGATGGGAAATGAAAGAGAGATGAAGAGACTAGTTGTGAATGAGGGATGGTGCTGGTGATGTGAGTGATAGGGAGAGGAGGTGGTGGTGGTTGGCAGGAGAGTCCAGTGTGATATGTGGTTGATAGTGAAAGGAAGAAGAGAAGAGTAGCAAAAATATAAGCAGTCATCATGATGAAAGATAAATAGTGTTTGAGAAAGATGAGTGACAGTTTAAAAAATTGGTAAGAGTTTGCACTAATTAAGGATAGTGAGAAGTGGAGGGGCTACTTATATGAAGTAAATTACAGGAGATGGAGGTAAGGCAGGAGGATACAGGGAGGTGAAAGATTAATTTAGTGAGACTCGGAGGGAGGAGAGTATGGTGGGAGTGGAAAAGAGAGGAATTGTTAATTGGTGGAGAAAGCTGATTGGATTGAAGGAAGAGGTGTTGTTTAGAGAGTATGTGTAAGGAAAGTGAGGGTGTGTGGGAATGGGGGTAGGGTAGGAGAATGGAGTGAGCCTGAGTGTAGCAGGGGTGAACAGAGCTGGCTGGCACATCTGGAAGAGACAAGTGAGTAGAGAAAGAACAGTTAGACTGATTGTATACAGGTAAGTTATACATTTCTTGTAGTGGGTGCATAAATGTAATAGTGAGAAAGTAATTTTAATTTTTGCAGGCACGTAGGTCTGGTACTCTTTTTTGATGGTCCTGTATACCTATATTTTATGCTTTTTACTTTATAAACACTGGGCTTGGATAAATTGTGGAGAACACTGAGGGAATCAGCTAGGAAAGACTTATAGGGCTCAGTAAACTATTATCTCTTATGCTGTGCTTCCACTTGGTGGCCAAAAAGGGAAACTATTACTAAAAATATAAAAAAGAACCTGGAGGGGAAAAAAGAAAGATCTCTGGGTAGTCCCTGTGAGTATCAAGCCACAAACAAAAGACTGCAATTAAAAAGTTTGTTAAGACAGTAGGCTAAGCACCTATATTGTTTGAATGAGGGGTACTCATCCCGGTCTGTTATATCTGATGTTTCCTGGGATTTCCTAGAGTGCACAGTCCGAGATAGCTTTGATTCAGGCTGGTATAGGGGGGAGGACCAGCGACGTTCAGGTACCTGTACAAGCTGAAAAAAAGAAAAATAGTAAGCTTGTATTATAATAAAGATGCACAAAGGTCTTTGCTGTGGAGAGAGAGTATAGATGGAACTGAAGGATATAATACCATGCATATAAATTGAGCCAGAGAAGCCTTTATTGAGCGAAACTAATTCAGGGAACAGCAGAAGTTGTAAGATTACAATTGATAAGTAGAGAAATGGAACACATTAGATGCAGTACGAGAGAGGTAGAGTATTCAGTATAATTCTACAAGCAGAGAGATGATGGAATTTATTACAATGATAACTTGTTAAAATTAAATAGTCCTTTAAAACTGGAAAGGATTAGTGGCATGTGTGTGTGTGTGTGTGTGTGTGTGTGTGTGTGTGTGTGTGTGTGTGTGTATATATATATATATATATATATATATATATATATATATATATATATATATATATATATATATATATGTTTTGTAGTATGCATGTCTAATTGTTCAACTTGCTTTAACAGACATAATGGTAAAATGTAATTTTTAAGCATAGTGTTGTATGTGGTTATTTAAAAAAAAGTATAGTTTATGTATTTTATTCAGTAGAGACTGATATGAGAAGGGGATGGGGGGGTTATAGATTAAAAAAATTATTGGCAGGTTGTCCTGAATGCTTCAGTACCCCCCTGGTTTAAATGAACATTTAAGTATTGTGAGTACATTAAAGAGGAAGAAATTGAATCATTAACCCTTGTTTATATTTTCCAACTAAGATGGTAGCAAAATGCAAGGTTTAAACTTATTCTGTGCTAAATAAGTATTTATTGTGTTGGGATTTATTTGCAAAAGTCACGTGACCTGGATTTTTTATTGTGTTTGGCTATAGTAATGTAGTCTAATAAAGTCATTGTTGATAAAAGTACTTACTACTTTAAGGTTTTTTTTGTGTGCCAAACTGCAGGAGGTGTTGTTTTTATTTTATTTACAGAAATTAAAATATCTCCTCTGCTAAATTTTCTTTGTCTATATTTAAGAAATGTTTTAAGCAAACCATTTCAGTGAAACCTTTTTATGTTCATGACAGTATCTGATCATTATTTATTATGACTAGGACATGTACTATTCCTTGATCATGTGGACCAGGATGTGTATGATGGCTCTCACCTCTGAATGGAAAGATTGAAAGTAACATTATATCAAAAGGGGTGCACTTAGTAAAGCCATCATAATGGGAAATTTGGAGGGTTTGTCCCCTACAAGAACCAGATACCAACAGGTGACTTATATGCTGTTTGCATATTTTGCACACACAATCATATTAGAACAATTTTAACTGAAACAAATGATCATTTAATAAATCATTTTGTTTATTTGGGAGCATTTTTTAATTTGTGAGCAAAATGTTAGTCTGATTTGCTATTTCAGCGTACTTACCTCATCTTTTTGAGTCTCTTTCTTCTGACTGTTATAGCTGAAAGAGATCATTTTTGTATTTTCTCACTTGTTATATTGAAATAATGTTTGTCTTCCTACACTTATTGCTTGTTTTCTGAGAAAACATTGTTGCACAAATGTGATTACCTTCCTTCACTACAAAAAGAATATATTCAATGTAATACATTAGGACTAGAAGTACTTTGTATGGTTTCATATTCCTTTGGATCCTTATGTTTTGAATTTGTTCTTGTGTATTTAATCTACCCTTAAACTAATTTCATAGCTTTTAAAAGAGGCATTATTTTGAAACAAGCACATATCTGCTTTAATGTCTTCCTTTAAATACCTTTTATTTGAATTAATCAAATATATTACTGACGATACAGAGTTTTATACACAAGTACATTATATCCAAGTACAAAACAACTAACACAAATTTACAAATATATTTTAACACAGGAGTAACGCATATGTAATAATGACTTAAAACATGTTATTCAGTCTTAGACATTATTTATTAAGAAAATAAAGTTCCATTGTAAATTTTCCCTATTGTCTCATAGAGGTTTTTTTTTCCCCAAGGCTCTATGGTATGTCCCTATACCAATATAAACTACAATTATTAATGGCTGACATATCTTTTAAACAAATCTTCACATTTTTCATAAAAAAACAATGGACTCTGTCTTGCAGTGATTGAACAACTGTGAAAACTTCTTTAACATGCGTTTTAATTTCTTTGCTAGTAAAATTCAGTCATTTGCAAAGAGCATGAAAAGGGCCATACCATTACACTTTTCCTTCTGCTATTTGAAGTACCTGTATGTTCTTTCAGACAGAGGTTCCATCAACAAATGATGTTATCTGGTAATCTTCATTTTTACCTAAGATAAATTAGTTTGTTTGCTGCCTTAAATTTGTATTCATGTAGATGTTGACAAAATACAGCAAATTCCTTCCTATCTCCTCATCCCTTATTCTGCCAACAGCTATTTTCAGTTTGCCTGTTACAGAATGTTTTTTTTCTGCTTTCTTAATTTCTTTGTTGAACATTTCCTGATTTAGCCACATCTACCTACTAGACATTATTCCTATATATCATCTCCTTCTTTGTGTTAAATATAGCAATCATCTCCATTTGGCATCCTTTTTATTCCACTTTATGAACTTCTGGACTTCAACCCAGAAATCTATCTGCATTTCACCACAGAATTCTTACGCAGATAGTTTTGGTTTGTTCTTACCTCTTCATTCCTAAACTGCAATGGTTCTTGCATTAACCTCCACATCATAACTATTTTTAACCCATTACACCACAATTCTCCAATTTTATCTCTGCCTCTATTGTTTTTCCTCCACAATAGGCCCTACCCAATACTCTAACCACATAAAATCTCACTCAGCAGTTCTCATTTTCAGTTGATCGCATCTACATGTTGTGTTTTGACACTTCCTGACTTGGGGCCAAAAACAGATACCCACTAAACAAAAGGTTGAGCTCAGTCAAGTGCATGTTTGAGATGTGAAATATCACTGTATTATGCTATCAAAAGCTACACACTTACCTGTAGAATGCAGAAAAGGCCTCCTCCTAGGCTGCCTTCTCTTCATACTGCTTAACCAAGACACTCCAGCATCACTTACCACAAAACTGACTGCAGCTATCCCACACTACAACCTCAGAACTTGTGCTAAAGTAGTACCTCCACTCCCTAAACTACCTCTAAACTTCACTGCACTGACCACAGATTCTCACTCCTAGCCCTGAAACTATGGCTATCCTTACCAGAACATACAACTGAAATGTCAGAATATACCTTCCAATGTCAAGTCAAACAATTTCTGCAACAGAAATGTAAATATAACTGCGATTAGACAAGTCATTTCACGCAACTAATCAAATCTCCTCCTTCATCTACTTTTTATCCTTTACATGACTCGTCTATAATCCTCACTAACACATAACACAACATATATATATATATATATATATATATATATATATATATATATATATATATATATGTGTGTGTGTATATGTATATGTATATATATCTTCACCCCTACTAACTCTTTTCATATTTACTTGCCCCCACTAACACTGGACTCCCCTATGCTTTTCCTGATTTTGCTGTAGTTCTTCTCTTGATATTGCTGAACCATTCATCTTGCTTCTCCCCTAATCTTACCACAGTGTTTTGATAAACTAAATAGATATTATACTGAATTTACATGCAATGTACTAGAACTCATTGCTGTAATATTTATCTTGCATTTGGATTGTATCTTCTGTATGTGTTGTACTCTGCTGTAATATCTTATTACAACCCAAGCTGGGTCTGCAATTGGTCATGTTTGATTAGTACCATACCCTTGTAAGCAAAAGTCCTAACCCCCATTCCACCCCATGCTGCCGACATGTCTACCCACATTACCTCAGGAGCTGCCTAAGCTCCCCTATGTCTACTCATGTGCATTCATTCACATGCAAGACTGGGAGGTACCATAACCACTAAAAATCAACTCCGAAAAAAACTACTAGGTACAATAACCAGTTTGGTCAGCCACAGACCACATCCTTCCTGACTGTTTGCTACTGTTGTTTAATTTATTATGCAACCTTCATTACGCTAGACTGGAGTGGCAGCTGCAGTCAGCCAGGAGCCATCACTCTCCCTTCCAAAACAGGTACCATGCATCCTCTCCTGCCTGAATCACTAAATCAACTCTAGTCCCCTTGGCTGTAGTCAGGATATTATCCCTCTGCACCTCCAGACTGGTGGTCTCTAGCTACCTTGTTTTAGGAACCTTTTCTTCTAGCTAAAAAGGGTTGTGGACAGCACCCCTTCTCTATCAGTTCGACCATCCCAGCTAAAGATTTCCCCATCTCCAACTTAAAATTCTTCAGGATGCAAAAATGCAGACACTGACTGTATCCTCCAATACACAGTTTGCTATCAATAATTAATGCCATGAGATGCTGACAGATTTTATTGTGTTGTCCTGAGAATGAGTCCCTTAGTCTTCATTTACATACTGTATGACTCTGGGTATGTTGTTTCACCAGAAAATATGTTTTTGATACAATAAACATTTTTCTCAACCCAGATGTGTAACCCAGTTAACAAAATATGAAATAAAGGTAATTACATGGATTTTCCTTAATTTTGACAGATGAAAGTGAGATGTTAGGACTTTAAAGTTTCTTTACCAGTCAACACATCTGTACCAGGATGACACTAGTGTCATCACCAGTATAAAGAAATGGTTATAATTATTGAATTTCATTTAACAGCATTATTATTCAGACAATACCTACCACCTTTGAATTATTGACTCTATGATTACCAACATTAATAGTCTGATAGTTGTAATCTGTTTTATTTGTAGCCTCTTTTCTAACGGACCACGATTTTGGTTTAACATTTGCATAATGTATGTGTGTAGTTGTCTTGTTCAGTTTAGTCACCATATGTCTCACATAAGCTGCTTCTTTCTGAAAGTCTACAGCCATCTGCCATTGCCACTGCTACAACTTCACCCTCTAATGTTGCGTTTATGGGAGTGGGCATAGCATTGTGCAGTATAACTCATATACAGTAGCACTGTGCATAGTGATGCATAGGCCCCCTTAGATACAGTTGCATAGTGATGCATAGGCCCCCTTAGATGTAGTTGCATAGTGATGCATAGGTTCCCTTAGATGTAGCTGTTTCATCATTGCTTCTATTGTCTGCACATTCCCCTTTCCCTGATGTAGCATCTGGTCTTTCAATTTATATCTCTTCTTCCTTCCAGTTGATGAACATAAAAGACTTCCCACTGTCATCACTGAAAAAGAAAACTCTTAGACAACTGGGTGGGCTCCTGTAGAACTCCATGATAGTACATAAATATCCCTCATAAACACTTTTCTCCCTCTCATGTATAGCTAACTTCCTTCTAACCCATATATGTCAATCCTTTTCCCACATCCCTGTCAAATCTAACATCTGTCTGTGTACCTCTTATCTCAAGTTCCATTGCATACTAATATTCTTAATAAGACAAATATACTTTGTGTCTTTCGGCTTTTCCCGGTTAGGGGTCGCCACAGCGGAACTCCGGTCCGCTAATGATTGGCAGTAGAGTTTTACGGGCTGGCTTGCCGGGCCTAACCCACAACCTTCAATGAAGGAATGCCCATTCACGCATGTCGTCACAGAAGACGCTCTAACTGAGAATCAAACGGGCAACGTCTAACTGTGAGGCGACAATCATCTCTGCAAACTCTAATCAAATTACTTTACTCCTAAAAACTCTTTTTCTGCAATAGTTAAATGATGCAACATCTTAACATATTTCTAACATATCTCTAAACCTGCATCTCTCTTTCTAATAACTGCATATATTCATGTTCTGTGCATACTCTGACATTTCAGCTTTAGATCCCAAACTGTACATACATGTCTGATTAACAACAAAACATGTCATAATGTTTTAATATATGTATGTCAAGTGAATATCTTCTGTATTTTGTAATTGTAAAAACTGTGCAGCTTTTTTCTCCATGTACAATAAAAACTTCCTACTATGTTACATAATGTATTTTGTAATGTTCTCTGCATTTAAATCTGTAATAACTGCAGACCACATCTCTCAACTGCTCCACAGGAGGTTTCACCTAGATCCTCCCTGAGCTCTCCTTAGGACACCTGCGTTACTCTTTGACAGATGTACCACCCCAGTCAAACTCCCCACCTGACACTGTCCCCGGAGTGGGTCGTGCCCAGATGCCCGGGCGCTTGGACCCAGAAGCGAGAGCCCCAGTGGGGCCCCCCCCCCACCTCACAGAGTAAGTGAAAAAATGATAGAGTAGTGGTATTTCACCGGCGACTGAGGCCTCCC
>NC_056748.1:781941208-781973708 GCF_019279795.1 Protopterus annectens | reverse complement strand
GTCAGTTTTCTTTCCGAATGCTGATGTTCATTAACAACATACTTACTATTAAGAACTTAATGTAAGCTAATTTGCAAAAACTGGGTGATGAACTGTTTTCCTGACACAGCAAGTGCTGCTGTTAATTGGCATATACAGCAATAACCCACGCCTGGTTGTGGGTAATGCTAAATTTACCCACGGTTGGCGTGGTTTGGTCCCGAGGGTGAAGCCCGAGGGACCAAACAAAGCCAACCATGGGTAAATTTAGCATTACCCACACCCAGAAGTGGGTTATTGCTATTATACCATGACATTATTTAAGAAAAGAAACCATCACTTTTCTTAAATAATGGCATAGCATAATGCCTGTTTACTGCCCTTCCGCAGATGTCTGGCATCCGCGGCAGTTCTGATGTACCCATCAGAGCTGTGGGCTTATTTTAAAACTGTCTCGCTATGTTAAACTCATTTAACATAGCGAAACACTAAAAAAAAGCAATGGAGATCTTGCTTTCTCCGTTGCTTTTTTTTAAAACACTGCCTCGCTATGTTAAATGGGTTTAACATAGCGCGACAGCTTTAAAATAAGCAACAGAGATCTCCGTTGCTTATTTTAAAGTTGTCTCGCTATGTTAAACCCATTTAACATAGCGAGACAGTGTTTTAAAAAACCGAGTTATACTAATGGAAAAAAGTCCGGGCAACCGGACCTTTTTCCATTAGTATAACTCGATTTACAACGGGCATGCTGGCCAATCAGCGTGCACGTTTTGGGGGGATCATGGTATAATAAAGAATCTTGCCTTTATTTACCTTTCTGGTATTTCCATCTTCTGTGACTTGCAACTTCTGGTATACTGATCTGAAGGTGTGTAAAGTGCTGTGAAGGAAGTGTAACTGTAGGTAATGGTGCTCCTTTTGACTCCTAAATATATAATCAGAAGAATACCGTGAGGTATTTTCTCACTGGTGTATTGCCAGTAGCATAGAAACATCAGAAGGAAATAAATTAATTTTATTAAGTGCTTTTAGAGCAATAATGTATATTATAATGAGAAGTCTGTTTAATCTAGAAATTTTAACCAGTTCTTCAAACAAGAAAATGTGTGAAGAACTAGTTACATAGTTAAAATGTTATTTTAATCCAAAGCCAATGGCAATATTACATTTCTAGTTTTACTCTTGAACTTGGAAAGCTAATGTGTCTGTAAGAAGAGTATGTTTTTGTGTAGGAATTTAGATTATGGATGTAATATTAACAAATTTACTGAGGTAGACACATATTTTATCCAAGTGATTGTGAGACAGGCTAGCCTGTCATGTAAGTGATTGTGTTAAGAAAAGGCTGATAGGAGAGAGAGAGAGAGAAAGAAACACGTTTTGAAAAGGTGTTGTAATGGCCAAGTCACTGAGAATAGTTCAGGAAAAAATGTGATGTATTTGCACATATAACAATTGTTTAGCACAAATGCAGAGATACAGAGATCTGACATAAAAATGCACAGACTGCTGTAAGCATATCACAGTTGTACTGTATACAATTATTTGCAGGAATGAAAAACCTAACAATGAGAATTACTGTTTGGACACACTAGGAAAGTGTGGTGAACAAAATGCTGACCTCAAATTACAGACTTAAAAAGGGGATGCCAAAACCATGGCAAAATTCAGAAGTTGGAAAATAAAACGGTCCTGACCTAGCAGTAATGTTTCATGCTATTACAGTGAGCTACAAAACTGTGAAAAAAGAGAAATATGAATAGAATTCATTGCATTATCTGGAAAAAACAAACATTCCATTAAAACTGAATAACGAGAATGTGTTTTTGAAATAGTTCTAGAGTGCACTGATGCTGTGACGACTAATATAAAACAAAGCAGTTAGGCACTTTTGTTTTACTGTGATGAATTATGCATAATATGCAAATGTACAGGAAAATCTAAACATGCCAAAAAGAATGCTTTGATAGCATAAGCAGTGCACATAAATGCTGTAAGGACTGGTCCACAGCTACTGGCACAAGATTAGTGCAAGGAACAGACACAGACTGCAGATACCATACGAGACCAAGCAAAAAACCTGAAAAAAATCATCTGTAAAAGTTTAATAAAGTACTTAAAGGTGTGCTGAGCACACTGTAATGAACTGTTGCAAAGGTGAATATGAATTGTATTGTACTTCCAAAAACTTTTCAGACGGTGGTAAGTCCTATATGCTTTGGAAATTAATAAAGGACCAGAATTAAATGGTCTCTTGGAGGAAAACATTGAACCTGCGAAGTTTTCATTCAGGGCTGTACCCTGTTTCATTTGTCATCTTGTATGGTTCTAGTAGGTTTTGCGCATGCTACAGGTTTGCACTGAAGGGAGTAACATGCTTAGAACAGTACCCCATCTCCAAGGTGGAACATTTCTTTGTTGTATTAACTAGTGATACACACTTTTCAAAGCTGGGCATGAAACATACCTACCAATAAAATGTGTTATAGGATTTTAAAAGGTGACAAAAAACCTTTGTAACATTTTAGTTATAACAGTTTACTTTTAAGATTGCCCTACACAACTGCTATATTTCAGAGAACAGTGGAAGATAATTCTGTAAGTGCTGTTGTCTAATTGTATATTTCAGTTGACAGATGCATGAAAACATGAACATTTGTAGGCTTTGAATGTTAAGCTAACCAGGTGGCAAAATGGATTATAGTTAGAAGAAAATTCATATTTTGTGAAGGAAATGGCATTCATAGAACATTATGTAGATACCACATGTATGCATTTAATCAGAGAGGAAATACAAATGGTTTAGTTTGCACAAAATCCAAAGAATATGGCAGAATTAAAAGATTTCTGGGATTTTTTTAAACATTATAAAGTTTGGTGGTTGCACATATGAAAACTGGTAATTGTCTAGATATAGACATCTTTTGATGTTATAAAGCCGATGCTTCAATTTTTCTGGTGTACCTGCACATTTATGCTGACAACAAACCACAGACATTGGGATGCGTCTCCTTTTGATGTCTGTGTAGTAAGTACTGTGACATAAAAGTCCCGACACATCTCTTACTTTTGTGTATAGATCTCTTAACAATGGTAGAATAATAAATATTTATTTGCTAAACATCCCACTGTGACTTCAGAGATAAGAAAGTTTTATATTTTTCTGCGCAACTTTACCTCTGGAATATATCCCAACCAATTCATGTTGTCTGAGAAGACAATTATTTTACAAATACCTTCAACAATTCTGAGATGGTCCTTACAGATGACAACATACATGTATGAAACAATTTAAATTCTAGACAGAAATAATTGTAACATGGATACTTCATGTGACTGCCAAGTTAGAGTAATAATCCCATTGCTTTAGAATGAAAAACTGACTGAAGAATTGTTTGGACCCTGATCCATTGACAGCAGTACAAACTGAAAAAGTGGATAGGAAGGGATCTGGTGATGTCTACAGTTTGACAATATGTTAACAGAATATTACCAGACTGAATAGAACCTAAATTTGTAGCAGAAAAATAATTGTTCAGTGTGCATGAAGTCGTGTGTTGCAAATCAGTACAGAATTGGTCACCCTGACCTAGACAAATGATCATGTGACAACTACACGAGTGTCACATGTTTGTAATATGGTAACACCTGTCTGGCATAATTATCCTAGACAGTGGAACTCCCTCATTTAAAGTGATTTTTCGATGCTCTTGAATGTACTTTAACACAACAGTATCCAGTGTCTAAACTCCCAAACAGCACCTGTCCCAACTGGAAACATTTTGGTCATCCCATTCCTATATAAAATTAGTTATAAAATTTGCAGTTTCCTTGCAATGACATCACTGAGGAAAAACAAGGAACTTTAACCTCAGTGATATAGGCATAGACAAAGCAACTATTGTGTCCATCGACTTTAATTCACACACCATGGCGCATGCACAAAACACCCCATTAAAGCCTAGGGGTGTAGGAAACTATGGTAATAAGAAAACTGGAAAAAGCTAATTTTTTGGGGCCATGTTTTAATAAAAAGTTTATAAAGCTTTTTTTTCTCTCTCTTTTTTTTTTTTTTTTTAAATGGCCCAAAAATGCAAGGAAGGGCAAACTGGAAATTACATAGCTGCACTTCATTCATCGAATCCCGCAATGCATATATAAAAATTGGCAAATCATTTTAAAGCATGCATTAATTTCATTTTTTTTTTTGCATTTTTGTCAGCAGGGCCATCTTCAGTGTTGAAGCTAAGCACTTAGCAATGTAAATACACCCTCCACATGTCTAACAAATCAGTACAATTCTTTCTGTTTCACAAAAATTACATTCCTTACTGCAGTTCTATATTTAGAAGCAGATAATTAATTTGTAAACATTGAGTCAAAAATTAATAAGCATTCTGCTAAATTACTAGCTTATCAGATTTCTTATGACCAGTTTGAAGTACCCATCTTCTCATATTACTAGGAAAAGATCTTTTAAGTTTGTCTACTGCTAAGATTTTTAAAGATTTTCTATTATTTCTACTATCAGGGTTCAAGCCAGACCTTAAAAATAAGCTTTAAGTCATGCCTCTGTCTACTTAGCAGTTTATTGATATTAAAAGTGGAGTTATGAAAATATCAGGATTTGCAGGCAGAAATGAGAGCAATGTGAAAGAAAGATAGACAGACAGTTCCAGTAGTTGTAAAAGTAAAGGCTCTTTTAAAAAATAATCTACAGTTGTATTTAAGTATGTTACTGATACATGTAACACCATAAGAATTGCTGGAGTCATTACTGGGCACATTGCGGGTGCTATGAAGAGCACTTCGGGCTAAAATCAAAGATTAAAACAATACTAATTTCATGAACTTTAATCATACTTTGTCTTAGGAATCGGGTTCATTCCCATCATGGTCTTAGAAACCCAAAAAACTTGGAGAAATTAAAAAAAGTGATCTACCAAAGGCACCCAGATATGGAAAATGGTGTCCGAATGGAAAGATGACAAAATCATCAAGCAAAAGGAGAAGTAGTATTGCTGGAAATAAATTCATCCTGAAGTCTTGGTGAGTAACTTCACATTCCGAACCCCATTTTCACAAACTCTCAGAAATGGAAATAGTCACACATCTTGTTGCTGGATTTGATACACTAATGGCAGGGGGTCTGTATACCGAAATGCATAAAAATGAGGCAAGACTGTTGCACTGGGGATTGTGCAAACATTACAATATTGAAGTAGCTGAGAAGTATAAGACACAAAGCATTATAGAGAAGAATGGCACCACCCATTACCAACAGTTCAAAGAACAGTACAAGAAAGCTGGATATAGCAGTCCATGGAAAGAAGAAAAAAGTAGCACTGATCATTGAAATTGCTACACCCGGCGATTACAGCGTCTTATTTACAGAGAGACCCATAGTCATAAAGAGCCAGGATTTGCAGGCAGAAAGGAGGGCAATGTGGAAGAAGGATGCCCAGACAGCTTCAATAGAAGTAGAAGCAATGGGTCTTATACAAAAGAATTTACAGTCATATGCTATCATTACATGCAACTCCATATGGATTGTAGGAGGAGTCATTACTGGGCACATCGTAGGTGCTGCAAAGAGCATTTTGGCTAACATCAAAGACTGAAACAAAACTAATTTCATGATTAGGAACTGAAAGCACAAATGCAACCAGTCAAACTTTTCTCAGATGGTATAAGAATGTCTTTGGTCTTGATAAATGTGCAAAAGCAACATTTAAAGCAAGAATGTTGCAGCACCAAGAAAATATCAGTTTGGGGCAGGAAGGTGATATAAAGGAATCTGAGCATGAATGAGTGTATAAATATTTGGGAATTGGTGAAGGATCAGCAATAAAATATGAACAAATGTGAACACAACTCAGTAAGGAATAGAAGACTTAAACTAATACTGAAAACAGCGCTGACATATAGAAATAAAGTCCAAGCTATAAACCAAATGTGCTCTTGCTATTTTAACTTACGGTTTTGTTGTGATTGACTGGTCCCAAAAATATTGGATCATTTGGACTGAAAAACAAGAAAAATGCTTCATGCTTATCAAATGATGTATACAAATCAGTGACTATCAAATGATATATAAAAATCAGTGTATACCAAAATTATAGTCCCTCACTCTGAAGGAGGTATGGGCCTCCTTGAAATTTATAATTTAGATAGATCTGTGATCATGAGATTGCATACATATCTGCTGGCCTCATCAGATCCAAACCTAGTGAAAGTTTTAAAACATGAGGAGAAGTCTAAGATGACTTTTCTGCTTAGTTTCGCAGAAGCGTTCAGGTGTCAAGCGGGAATGGAAATCAAACCAGAAGTAGACAAAAATCAGGTAGCAACTGAATGTGACAAACAAAAGAAAGAATATAAGGACAAGGATTGGATGAGAAGGAAAGAAATGTTGGAAAGCCATAAATATAGTGGCAAGTACAGAGAAACCCTGGAACAACCTGATGTTGCTCAGGATTTGACACAGGAATGATTAAGGAGAGGGGAATTTAAACTAAAAGAAGAAAGGTTAGTACTTTTGGCCCAGGCTGGTGGACTACATACAATTTGGTTTACAAAGCTCACTGAACATGGGGGAGACATGGACAAATGCAGGTTCTTTAAAACAGAACTGGAAACAGTTACACATCATGTTGCTGGGTGTGGCACACAAATGGCAGAGGACCTGTATACCGAAAGGCATAATACTGTGGCTAGACTGTTGCATTGAGGGTTGTGAAAATACTGCAATATTGAAGTAGCTGAGAATGATGAAGTTTATATCACGTGGGATCACCCATTAACAACAGTTCCGAAAATAGATGCAAGAAAAACAGATATAGTAGTCCATGAAAAGAAGACAAAAGTAGCATTGATCATTGAAATTGATACACCCATTAATTACAGTGTCTTACATTCAGAGGCACACAAAAAAAATACCAGGAGTTGCAAGCAGAATTGAGAACAATGTGGAAGAAAAATACCCAGATAGTTCTAATAGTAATAGCAGCAATGGGTCTTTTAAAAAAGAACTTACAGTTATATCTAGATATGCTTTCAATACATGTAACTCCATATGACTTGCAGAAGGAGTTAGTTCTGGACACATTGTGGGTGCTGCGAAGAGCACTTTAGGCTAACATCAAACATTGAAGCAATCATTTCATGAACGTTAATCATACCTTGACTTAGGAATAGGGTTTAATCCCATCATAGCATTAGAAATCCCAAAGACTTGGAGAAATTAAACCCATTGATACCATTATATTTGTTATTCACCAGGTCATTTAAATATGGGGAGATTTCTCAAAATTGGACACATGCTTTTGTTAAATCCATCCTTAACAGAAAGATGAATAGGACAATCCTAGAGTTATACAGGCTCATACATTTACTTTCTTGTTGTGGAAAAATAATGAAGAAAGTTATTTTGGATTAATTATTTTGAGAATTGGAAAGGTTCGAATTCAAAACCATATATCAGAGTGAATATGTTGACAGTAGCATGGTAAAGATGGAGTGAAGGGGGCAATTTCTCTGGGCACAAAGTGTTAGGGGGCATGATCAAGAGGTTTGCACATACTTTTTTTCTGTACCAAAATACTGGTACAGGAAGGTACTTGACTATGGCTTTTTTTTTTTTTTGGATGCTCTTTGCTCCAAGAACTGGAAACTGTGGATAGGTTGAATTCCTATAGGAAGCCAATCAGCTTGGAGAGATGTACTATTGAAGGGCATGATTGGCTTCCAACAGTAATGTAGCCAATCAGCTACCTACAGTAATCCAAAGACTTTTTCTTGTTTAGTGTTGAGGGCAGGGAGGGCATGGATTTTTGTGGGTCATGATTAGCTGCATTATTGTGGGAAGCCATGTGGCTTCTTATCTTGATCCAAAAATCAAAGATTATTTTTTGCTTTCACTTGAGTTGGGGGGGGGGTGGAGCACTAGTTCATATGGGTAGAAGGTTTTAGCTGAGCCAGCCATGCCTATGTATGTTGAAAATATATCATAACTACCTCTAACATGATATTCTATAATAATATAATAAGACCATTAAATGAAAAATTGTGCAGTTATGTAATTTATTTAGAATTAACTTCAGCATTTTATTCAGGTCATACAAAAAGCAGCAATCAATAAATTAGAACAACTAAGTATTAATGTAATCCTGATAAGATAGATAGTTGTATAGCTTTCAAATGGGACATGGCAAGTTTCATACAGTAATTGGACAACTGAAATTCTAGGTTACAATAAGGGTGTCCCACACGATACTTCCCGAGGTCCTTACTCATTTAGGTTGTATCTTTAAGAGCTAACATGGTCATCTGAGGTGTTCTATAGTCTGTATGCAGATTACTTGAAATAGGGAAACATTACATCTGTTACAGATAGGAAATGTCTGCAAAATATCTTGACTAAATTGACCAGTTGGGCTCAAGACAATAATTTACTAATAAATACATAACAAGCTAAGCATATGAGATCTGGGAGACATAAGACTGAAGGATGAATATTTAATACAGCACAGAGTGTGTGAAAACTGCATCTATTTAAGGACCTGGGTATATGGCTAGATCCAGTTTTGAGTTTTTCTGATCATATCAACCAATTGGTTAATGATAGTTATAAAACTATAGGTTCTATAAAAAGATTTATAAGGTCTAGAAAATCAAAAATGATGGAATAGGTTCATAAGTTAGTACTGGGCTAGCTGCCCTTGCAGGCCATTTTCACCCTAGCCAAATTCCGTTTTTGTGCTCAAAATAACCTATATCATTTAGTTATAGAGGATAGGTATATTGGAATTGGAATAGGAATCAGAAATGTGCTATTTGGTTCTCTGAGAGAATATTGTATATGCATGGTCATGAGAACTGAGTAAAGACGTGTTGGACATCATGTGCATTCAGCAAGAATCCTTAGTGAGCTGACCAAGGGAGAAGGACTGTATGCCAAAGTTATCCCAGTAATCATAACTCCCCTAAAACTCATAGCTACATGTATACTACTTGCTTCACATGCACTTATACAAGCGAAAAAGTGGGGGTAATATCATTCCTTTGGCAAGTTTTGGCCTACTAACAATTAGACTAAGTCGGGCACTGTTATGTTACACTTGTTATAATGCCACAGTGGGTTTGTTGATGACTTTGAACACATGAGGCTTTGTCTTTCTTAACAGCACATGGGTGACCACAGGGGACACAGATCACTGGTATTGCTCCAAGAATGCCACATTTTGTCACAGAATTTAACAAGACAAACACAGTGTACTCAGCTAAGAACAATTTTTCTAAGCATTTTTCAGAAACATAACAAAACACAGATCCCTGGACATCCAAAATTCTCCAAAGTAATGTACGTCTGTCCACAGCAAGCTTAATGATAAAAAAGGCTCCTCGAGTAGTGTCTTGCTATGATTTTATAATTTTAGGAAGCAACAAACTGAAGTGAAGGTCTACATTTCTTAAGCTGATAAGTAGCAACATTTAGAAAAATATGAGAATTATGTAAATTTTACTTTTAAGGCAACATAATGAGGTTTGAGTACAGAAACAAATTTCTAGTTGCAACCATGTTTTGTTCTCATCAACAAAAGTCCTGAATTTATTAAAAGTTTAACCCACTCTACACAGCTTAAGTGGTTGCCACCTTTGTAATCATCAGTACCTACTCATGGAAGACAATCCCTGTGGAATACTCCAGTTACCTGGAAGTTGGAGAAATTGTATTTTTGTATCTTTTTACTGATGATTAAACTGAAAAACTTCAGCTCAAGTTGGGTAGCTTTCCTTTCACTTAACTCTTAATGTTCTATATTTTCATACATTTATTTTGGTCATTCTTATTTTATGGGCTGTACAGAAATACCAAGTATATTTAATGCAAATAGTTTTATCAGTAGTCACCAGAACAAACTTGGGCCAGACCCTTAAATTATTTAGATCAGGGTTATAACATATTGTTTCTGTGCAAACAGTCATATATGTGATGCACTGCTGTCTACACACCATCTTCTAGGATGGGATTCACTGTCCGGTTGTGCCCCTCACTGTGCATCCCTTGTCACCCTCCCATAAAGAGGCAAGTTGGAGATAGACTCATCCTCACCCACTGGCCTCCAACTTCCTGATACTAGTTAAATTTGGGGAACCTTTGGTGCAGGCAGACTCCATCTCCTTGTGGCAGTGGACCATCCCTGACACAGTCTCTTTTCAAAATGTAATGATGTGTGTGTTTGAAGAGATCAAAAGCAATAGAAGAGGACTGGGATGTTGTGTTTCATTCAGAGTAAAATGTTTTGAATTTTTGTGTCAGAATATTTATTTTTTTCCTGCTTTGTATATAACTAGATGCACATATGCCAGAAATAAATCTTAATGCAAGTGCATCTATGTGCTTCTTTATTCCAGGACACCATTCCTTGCAATGCAGACTGTTTCTGATATGGTTTTTCTAGTTTTAAAGGTCTTCTGTGACTATAGATTGATAGGACAATAACTGTACTGATTAATGTCGCATTGCACAGATTCTCTGCTTTGTAACTGATTTCCTGATGTCTGTAGGAAATTTTTAATTTGTTTTGAGTAGTTCTTGTACCCTGACCAGAAAAGGATTATGTTGTGTATGAAATCTTGCCACCATTATTGACCTCAGTTTTCCTAGGTTGTAGCCCACATGCATCCTGATATGAATGCCAGGAGCCAGATAATCAGATATTTTGATCCAGCAAAGTACTGTTACTTTCTCAGGATCATCATTACAGTGCAACAGGCCCAGCCTGTGAAATACGGTTCAAGGGGTCATGGTATGGGTTACACTGCAAGAGAATAGAACTGTGAATTGCATTGCAATGGGCAGGGGCTGTTGATTATGCTGCAGGGTACAAGAGCTATGGAAAATTTCCTGCCCAGGTCTATATTGTTAAGATTCCCCAAAACATCATGCATGTTTGTGATGACAAGGGTCTGCATTTAGTGCATTACAGAATATGGAGCACTAGTTCTAAATGGTTTCTTCATTTTTTGTAAAATGCTGATTTTTGTTACCCCTAATAAATTTGAAGAGCAGTACGTTGACTTTTACAATATAAGATAGCTTGGCAAGAGGTTTTGTTTATTCAGCAGAGAATAAAGAAACAATTGGCTCAGAAGTGTTATTGGTTATTTTTCTGCAGTGTCATCAATTTAGCTGTGTCATAATGTTTGATGAATCTGTTCTGCCATTACTGGGGCCCTGCAGTGTTCATGGTGACTGTGTCCTTTAGAAGCAGAAGTCATAAAATACTGGTCACTCTGCTGTACTTGGTGTAAGAGCATAAATAAAATGTATTTCTCTGCACCGTTCTGGAACACTGCTTTGTAAGCAGACTTAGCCTTGGAAACACTAATACTGAACCGCAGTATAGAGCTGTGGATATGCGCCATGCACTATCAGTAGTAGTAAGCTGCACACAGGTGTCACACCTGCAAGTTAACTACTTTTTTCTCCGTTATGCTTTTGCATCCCAAAGTGTATTATTACATTTAATTCTAGCTATGCTCATTTAAGTTGCATGGTTATCAACAATAAATGTGATTAAGTTGAATTGTTCTGTAAAAAAGATGCTTTTATTTTCATTAACTGCTCTGCATGAAAAATGTGATTATCCTTTACATGGTTTTGGGTTTCACTATTCTTTAAAGAAGTAAATGAGGACTTCAGTTTAGAAATCATACATCTAAAAGTTTTTTTTTTTCAAAAAGAGCCCTATTTCCAGTTTGTGCCACGTAATTGTCCATTGAGCATACTGACTTCGTATTTAAAATATGTTGTTCAACAACTGTATACCTGTAGAAATATCATTTCCTGTGTTGAAAGTATCATGTGATCTGAAAAAATGCTAGACATTTGGCATTTAGATACCCATTATAGTAAGTCATCTTTTAATTTATTTATTGCCCATTCCAGACTTCTAATAGTGCAGCCCAAACTGTAAAAGTATAATTAAACATGCTGGTGCATTTGCTATCATGCCTGCTGTACATTGTCAGAGAAACCTATGCTTCTATTTAAGTTTTAACTGCAGACAAAGCTGTAAGAGTAACATAAATAAGTGTCATAATCCTCACTATGACTCTTTCAAATATATGCAGTGGTGAGGAAGAACTACGAAGGTCGCTTTCTGAACTGGCCGAAGAACGAACAGAGACCACCACTAAATCCATCAAACGAATCAGCAGTTGCAACAGTCCTTTTGTAGACATCGCTCAGGACCCCAAAGCTACTACCCATAAACAGGGACTACTAGTGCGCAAAATTCATGCTGATCCTGACGGGAAAAAAAGTAAGTGCTTATCCAGATGCCTAGGATATTTGTGGATTACTAAAATGTTGGGAATGTGCTGAGATTCATGATTGCACAGGACTGTGTAGTGGTATTATGTTAAATCAGAAATGTTACTTTATACTACTAACAAGATTAATTTGGATACAACAGTGATCAACTCACAGAAGCCTGAGCATTAAGTATTAAACTAAGATTGGAACAGTGACAACCGAAATCTGGGGGCCATAGTCTTTTTGAATAAACAGTGTCTTATCAAAGCTCACTATTTCACTGTTAAATCACTCCAAAATAGATTTAGCTCAGAGAAAGTAAATTCTCTGAACTACAACAATTTCAGTCTTCAAAACAGATGAAAAGAAACATGCCCATAACAAATGGCTTGCAGTTAAGCCCAGCACCCCTTTATTTCCAATGTCATTGCATATTCATTCTTGGGAATGATATAAATGACTGGGGTCTTCAAAGTATTTGATATAAAGTCTGCGAGTTTCAGGGTACTATTAGTGATGTGAGCTGCACATTCAGAGAACTGCTGCACTAATCTGAATGCATATGAATATGTATTCATCACTTTCATTCATGATGTTTAACTCTCTTAAGAATCACTCAGCCTCTCAGCCACACTGTTGCACCCACTGTATGTAAACTGCACTTTATGCACATAGCTCATAGTAAATTGCTTTAGATGCACTTCAGTATAATTTTCTTTTGTATCTCTTAAATTTGATAAACATATTCTTATGTATAATACTGGCTATCCTCCACACCTCTCAACTGTACAGATTTTCACAGGAAAGTCCAGATTTTTGCCTCATATTTTTGGTCTGTGCCTTACAAATTTTTTTTTTTTTTTTTTTTAACAAATCACTGGGGAAAATCAAATGATTAAAGTCACTAAATAATGACACATATTTGAGTTTCAGACTTCAAATCCTTTAGAAATTGCATGCTAACACAAATCCTGTTATTCTACCAACTTTCTAAGTTTATAAGAGCAATATTTAAAATGTGTCCCTATTTTTGGGCCTTTGTCCACCCAATATGCCAGGCTTTGTCCAGATTTCTTTACTAAGAGGTTGAGAGGTATGCCTCTAACTCATGTCATTCAACCTTCTCTTATATTTTATCATTTTTATTTTGCTGATGTTGAGTTATGGTTTTCTGCCTACTGGTGTTTATTTTCTGCCTATCCTTTTACCATTGTAGATGAGCATTTTGTGTATATTGTATTTTTTTATGCCTGTGTGTCCAGGATGTGGCTAAATGAGTGTTGCATCAGCCTGCCTATTCATATTTCAAAAAGTAAATTAATAAGTTAATGAATGGATGAAGTGTACAAAAATTATTTATATGCAGATTGAGCTTTTATATTAATTCTGGTCTGAGCAAAAGCTTGGGTTAGAAAAATTCAACAAGAAAATAAAATAATAAAAGAAGAACAGTTGTGGTCAAGAACTGAACTGAGTATTAATCAAATGGGATCTGTAGCATATCATAATACTGTACAACATCAAATGGGAAAATACTGACAAAAATAAAGTTGATTGCACATGTCATCTGCTTTAGTGAAATATCACAATTAACAATACTGCTACATTCGTATGTATGTTAACTTCGAGTGTGCATCCGAAAAAGCATAGAGAAGCTTCTTTAAATTCATAGTTGTGCTCTTTTGTGAGTTACATTGCCTGTTGTTTGATGTCACTGGGTCTCCTTATTGACTACTGTAATTTTATTGTAATGCAATGCAATTAATCTCCGGTATCACAATAAAATAATGCAGCTAGCCCTGGTATCTACAAGGCATCTGACAGCCATTTTTCAAAAATGCTTGGCGATATTAAAAGTGTGTTGTCAAAGGAAGAATATAAATTTACTATGATGTTATCGTGAAGTAATTCAAACATTACTTCATCATTGCTACTTAGACTTTTCCTGGAATCTGCATAAAATTAAATTCCTGATTTCCATGCTTGACTTGGATATTGAAACATGGTTGTCTTCACAAAATAATTTTAGCTGTGATGTAGCCATAGTTCTCTTTGTAGGGTAGTGTCAAAATTCAATTTTATTTATATATATACATATATATATATGCATCTACTACTATTCACCGAAAGCATATTTCACTGAAACACATTTGACTGTGCACTTTTCACCGAAAGCACATTTCACAGAAAACACAATTCACCGAAACACGTTTCACCGAAAGTTGCAGATGGCCTTTTCCCCACTGTAGTGCGACCCTGGAGTTAGTATATATAGTAAGGGGAGGTGTGGGGGGCACCGCCTCCCACATATTTTAAATATTTTGAATTATATACATGGATACATGTAATTGCAATATATTACTGTTCAACTATAATATATACATAAAATATGTGGGAGGCTATGCCCCCCACACCCCACATGTGGGGGACGGTTCCCCCCACCCCCCCCTTACTATATATACTATCTCCAGGGTCGCACTACAGTGGGGTAAAGGCCATCTACAACTTTCGGTGAAATGTGTTTCGGTGAATTGTGTTTTTGGTGAAATGGGCTTTCTGTGAAAAGTGCACTCTAATTTGATTTTCGGTGAAATGTGCTTTTGGTGAATAGTAGTAGATCCATATATATATATATATATATACACACATACACACACACACACATATATATATATATATATATATATATATATATATATATATATATATATACACGTACTAAATTAAAGTAGTCAATGTAAATGCTAGTAAAGGCATGCAAATTGTCTGCCGTGTTAACCATAACTACAGCTAATGCCGATACACCTGCCTGTTTCTTTCCTTTACATGTCCCCATCTGTTCTTAGCCTCACTATCCTCATTACCATACCTCTGAACTGTACAGATAATTGCAGAATGTCCAGATTTTTGCCTCATATTTTTGGTTCATTTCTCATATGATTGTGGTTTTCTAGCAAATCTTTGGCAAATCACTCAGGGTTTGAGTCAGAAAATAATGACAGACATTTGAGTTTCAGACTTCATACCCTTCAGAGAATCAGTGCTAATGCAAAACCTGTTATTCTATCAACTTTCCATGTTTGTAAGAGTAATATTTAAAATGTGTCCCTATTTTTAGGCCTTTGTCCAGATTTTTTGCTCTAAGAGGTTGAAAGGTATGCTCATTACACTTCATAGTCCTATGTAGTTGGGCATGCTACAATGTCGCCACTGTTTCCATGAAGAAGCACCTTCTGATTTTAGTTTTATCTCGTTCTAATTCTTCCAATCTTGACCAGTTTTCTCCTGTAATCTTTCTAGCAGTAGGCAACCTTCTACCAAGCCCCTCATGATCCTGTTTCTCATATAACATTTCACCTCTGTATTAGCCTTACCAAGGTGTCTTACAGCCTGGTTCTTCTGTTTCCTGTATTGCACTGGTTGCAGTCTGGGTAACTTCAGTTACTGAATCAATTGCCTGTCTTCATGTAAGACCATCAAAACTGCACTTAATATTCTTGTCATATATGTGCCCCCAGAGGCAAGGCAATTGCTTTGTCCTCTGAGCAGATGCCCTTCTCAGGCAATCTTAAAATTTTGTTTACTATATCCCCTTCCTTTTTGCCTCATTTTATATGTATTGATTGAAAAATAAATCAGTTTCTGGAAGAGCGACAAAGCTATTACTCATTGAAATTCCACAGTTGAGTTTTCTTGCAAGTCAGATTAAGGCAGTCACTTTCATCAATCGTCTTTTCCTTCCTTCCTTCCTCATTTGTTTCCAGTAAGTTTCCCCAATCTTATAATTTTTGAGTCCCCAGCACTACGCACTATTTTGCACCTAGCAGCTCATATCTATTTTTCATATCTTATTCATAGGTCAGGACCAGCTAGCTGCCCTTGCAGGCCTTTTTAAGCCTATCCAATTTCCCTCCAAAGGTGAAAATCAAACCCTGTACCTTGTGTATGTAAGGTAAACACCTTAACCATTATGCCAAAACCCAACCCTTTGCTAAAGAGTCTATTTATAGTTATGGTACTACTACCTAAAGTTGCCTCTGACATGGTCTCTACAGAAATTAGTTTACTGAAAATGAGAACAGTATGCCATGTCTGTACTATCTTGGACCTACTCGCTTACAATTACTAAGGGTCAAAATCTGCCTTTTGTACTCTAGTTTTATGTGTTAACTCTGCTGCCAAATATGGAAAATCCACCTACCCACTACAGTCTGCTTCTTCTCACAATGCATCAGAAGGTTAGACCAGAGGATATGTACTTGGGATGTAATAGGACAGCATCATATTATACATACAAACAAATTAATCAAACATAGAGGACAGTTCCACTTTAGTAACTAAAGTAAATATTATATATTTTGGAATGAGAATCCATGTTGCATGATGACACAATTACTACAAAAATAAATGCTAATAAATATTTTGAATGTGATCATAGCCATTTGAGTAGTCAGTTTTATTCTTTAAAAGTTTTGATACATTTTTACTGAAAGCTAGTACATATTCCTTATGGCTGACATATTACATGCTACAAGATTATTTCATAGCAACGGTCACAGTTCTATGTGCACATCTTTTTATGAAAAAAAAACAATTACATTCACCTCAACCTAACATGTCCTTTTATACATTTTACTGAAAGGCAATTCCAAACTTCATTCAGCCTGTTACATTTTACCTCTGAAAACAGTTGAACTTGCTTTGGTATTGTGATGCTTCTCTGCATTTCTGTCACTTTGTAGACCTCAGATGGCTTTTTTGAGAAACCCATAAGAGACAAAGTTTGGTGGGTTAAAGTTGCATTTTAAAACACACATCTAGTTTCTTGTATGGACAGGCTATTTGCATATTTAGTAACAGAGTAGGAACTTTTTGCTACTTTCACGTCATCTGCCTTGATAGCTAACTTTTCCCTTTGGATTGGCTGTTGGATCCCTGTTTCTACATGTTGCACTACTGGTTGGATGCACCCTGACTTCTCCGTAAACAGGTCTATATTACATCACCAAAATCGTATTCCAGCAAACTACTATTCACCAACACCTAATCAGCAAAAATTGCATCAGTGATTCACAGAATCTACTAAGGGCAAGGAAATACTTGCCTGAAGAACAATGGAGCAACATCTACGTCAATTGAACCCACCCAATATGGGGGGCTTCGGCTCCCCACACCCCCCATAACTACATATACCAACTCCGAGATCACACTCCAGTGGAGAAAAGGGCAAAGTTCTGTTGCTGGCCAGCTATGCCCTTGCCCTTAGTAAATTCAGTGAATTGGTGAAGCGATTTTTGCTGATTAAGTGTCAGATAATAAGTGTTTGCCAGAATATCATTTTGGCGATGTAATATAGACCCTCAGTAAACACACTGCAATTTCCTAACTCGGTGCTGATATCTTGCCCATTGAGGAGTCGGTTTGAGTCTCCCTGAAGAAAGTTACTACCACATTCCCACCTTGAGTTATCTCAGTGTCCATTGCATACACTAAGTACTAGTGTCTGTCTTGGCAATGCTTTATTATACTGTCATTATAGAATTTAGTTCTGCCCGACAACTGAAGCACATAATCAAAGAGTGAAAACACCCTCCCATTCTAAGTACAATTGCCCTTTGTGCACATTTTGGGATGTCACCGTCTGGCTATATCAAGCTTTTTGTTGCTGCTGCTGCTGTTAATCTACGTACTCTTCTCCCAGTCCCATCAGCTCCTAAAGCTTATTCCTGAAATTCACTTTATACTATATAACAGACTGCTCGTAGTCATCACTTTCACCCTCCCACTCTTTACAAATTAGGTCTAGGAGCACCACAGAGTAGCTCAAATAGCAAAAAAGTAAGTGTAGGTTTGTGGGGGTACATCTGTATATGAAGTAGGGACGGGTGGACAGCAAGTACAGGCCATGCTTGTCATACTCCCAGATAAAGTGGTCTGTGGATGCTGTCAGTGTGTTCTTGTGAATAGATTTAAAGCTATCCACCAGAACATTTGTTTTCAGTTGGTAGGGACTGTTTTGAACTATGTTATCCCACAGTACTTCCACAAACCAGTAGGCAGGTCTGACATAAGTCTGACATTTCCTGTTAGCATATTCTGTTAAAAATATAATGGAACATTTGCCACTTTTATCTGCCTGAATAGAGAATAAAGCTAATGTATCAAAGTACCTGGTATTATAGTATACAGTTGTCTACAACTACCAAGATATGTTTTTTATCTGCAATGATAGATACACTACAATGCACTATTGAATCCATAGCTATCCTCTAACAGTTCCTCAACAACAGGCAAAGCTTTAACTTTATTTCCTGCTTTTCCAACCTTTCAACACTGCTGACATGATTTGAAGTACCCCCTTTCATCTTTTGCGATGGCCAACACATAGCAATTTCTCATAAGTCTCATTTCTGCATGATTTATGCACAAATTATTTAAAGAAACTTACAGGTTCATAGGTTGTTAGTAGGCTAACAACTACTAGGGCCCTTACAAACCTAGCTGCACACTCCAAACCATTTGTGTTCAAGTACCATTGATCGCCTATATGAGGGGGGTGTGTTAGTGGGGAGGGAGGTAATTAAGGATTTGTAGGGGGAGTGAGTTAGGTAGGATAATATTATTCTTCTTGACAGCCTCTGTCCATAAGGGACATTTGTGGCCAGCCTGGGGGTAAACATACAATTTCTCATCCGATTGTTAAAGTTAAATTTGAATATGGTGAGGGATGAACTCTGTTTTACATGAATGGGGAGCCTATTCTGTAGTGTGGGGATAGTACAGTTGTGTGAAATCTTACCATAAAAGTAGGTGTCCTTCTCTTCACTGTTGCAGTATTTGTTACAGAAGGGATGCTCCGCCCTGGGCAGCCTGTCGCTCGGCTAGTATAAATAAGCCTAAAAGAGATCTTGTTTATGCCGTACATCCCATTTATGCCACCCTGACAGAATGTAGGGCATAAAAGGGATGTACAGATGGAACTACTTAGAACTGAATTGCCCCAGAAGAGAACAGTCATCACAGGACAAAGGAATTCATGCACATCCAGAAGGAAAAAATGCAGAATGAGCAAAAGGGGGTTGGAGGGAGGGAGCGTATACTGTAATAGTGAAGAGAAGGACATCTACTGTTACAGTAAGATTTTACAAAATTGTACTATGTCCTGCTATATGACTGTTACAATATTCATTATAGAAGGAAGAGTAAAAAAGCTCAAGAAACAGAATGGGAGGAGGAAGGCTAAGAAGAGCCCTCAACAAACCCACATAAAATGGTTTCAGCAAAACCTGCTCTGGCCCTAGAAACCATATCCAACTGATAATGCTTAGTAATGGTATGCACTAAAGACCAAGTAGCAGCTTCAAGGATGGAACTGGTGGCCAACCCCTTGAAGAAAGTACCAGATGAGACAACAGCCCAAGTGGAATGAGCTCTACCAGAAGCAGACAGACATCTGCCATGAAAAGAATATAAAGGGAAATGGCCTTAGATATCCAGGAGGAGGTGGTTTGTTTAGAAACAGACAAACCCAAAGACCTGAGATTAAAGGAAACAAAAAGCTGATCAGACTTACAAATAGTCCTACTTTTATCAAAGTAGTACCCAAACTGTCTGCAAATCTAAGGTATGCAGGACCCTCTCAGTGGCAGACTGAGGAGAAGGGAAAAAGGAAGGGAGTTTACTGACTGATTTAAGGACAACTCATTGACTACCTTGGGCATAAAAGAAGGATTAGTGTGAAGGAACACGCTGTCCCTGTGAAAAAGCAAAAAAAGGAGGAATGGTCATAAGGGCCTGAAGGTCAGAAACCCTCCAAGCAGAATTAAGAACCAGCAACAAAACAGTCTTCCAGGTACAATGTTGCAAAGAAACAGAATCTGCATGCTCAAACGGAGTCTGAGTCAATTTTTCCAAAACAAAATTAAACTCCCAAAGAGGAGGAATAGGGTTTCTTGGAGGCCTAATAATATGACACCTTTAAGAAATTGCTTGATCTCAAAACGAGAAGTCAAAGGAGGATTCAAGGGCAGACAAGTAAAAATGGCTGACAAATGGGATTTCACAGAATAGGCCAAACCAAACTGGAGCAACTCATACAAATAAAAGAGGACCAGAGGTGTCCCCACTAAAAAGGGTCTTGGTTAAAAGCATGGCACCAGACAGAAAATTCCATTTTGACATATAGGATTTTCTGCTTAAGGGTTTCCTTGCATCCTGTAAAATCCTGAGCACATTCTCAGAAAAGAGGTGCCTGAAAGGAATCAAAACCCTACCACCCACAATGTCAGTTGTCAGTCAGACAAGTGGAGATGGATGAGAGACTCCTTGTCCTGTGTGAGGTGATGCAGCCAGTGAGGTAACTTGCGATGATTTCCCCTGGCCAGATGCATTAAAATGGGGGAGCCAGTGCTTTCTCAGCCAAAAGGGAATCACTAGCAAGATTTTTGGGAAGCCCAGCTGAATCTTCTGCAGGACTTTTGGAAGCAGAGGAAGAGGAGGTAAAGAACAAAGAAACCTCCCATTCCAAGGAAAGGAAAGGACATCCATCTTCCAGGCAAGATTGCGTTGCACTCTGTAACAGAAGAGAGGGAGCTGCCTGTTCAGAGAGAATGCAAAAAGATCTACATGAGGAATATGCCTCCGATGGACAATGTCCAGAAACATGCCTCTATAAAGCATCCATTTATGAGCCTGTGTTCTGGACCTGCTCAGACAGTCTGGCACAAGATTGTGCTCTGAAGGAATGTATACTGCCTGAAGAGTTAACTGATAATTGAGTACCACTTCCCAAGCCTGAAGTACCATCCTGCAGAGGAGGTAAGCTTTCACACCTCCCTGCTTATTCACATAGCATGTCACTGTAGTTGTCTGTGTCCACCTTTAAGGGACCCGGAAAGAACATGGAGTGAAAAGCCTGAAGGGTGAAAATCGGAGCCCTCATCTCTTTGATGTTGATATGGTCTGACTTCTGATGGGGAGGCCAAAGACCCTGAACTTTTAGGTAACTAAGAGATGCCTCCACTCTGTGTTCGAGGCATTCCTTGAGAAGGGACTGGAGGCTAAAAGGTCCAGCCTGGGTTGAGAGCAAACTGTCAAATCCACCACTTGAATTCCTTCTTGAGACAGGGAATGACAGGTACACTGAAATTTAGAAGGTGATGATGCTGCAGCAAAACCGACCTGACGTACCATTGAAGTTTCTTCTGCATATGCAGTCTGGCAAGAGGAAGTATTGGAATAGAAGAAGCCATGAATCCCAGGGCCTGAAAGACTTCCCTGTTTGGCATGGCAGTAAGAAAGAAGAAACATATAGAACACATCAGGTTTCTTAGGAGTAGGAGGCTGAGAATCAGAAGACTTGGAAGCAGCAATGAAAGTATCTAACAAGGCAGCCAACATAGGAGGAACTGCTGATGGTTTGGGAGTATCCACTTAAAGCAACTCATAGCATCTTCCCTTAATATCAGACACTTGAGATGAATCCCACTTAAAGAATTCCAATATCCTACCATTTGTGCCCCCTAAGGACAATTCCCTGAAAGGAAGCTCAGAGTTAAGACTCCTCTTCATCAGAATCATAAACCAAAGGTGAAGGCATCTGTGAAAAATAGGACAAAGACCCCTTCCCAGACAGGGAATCCTCATCCAAGAAATCTAGTTCCCTAAACCATTTAGAAGAGGTAGAGGTCCAAGGAAGAAAGGGTACTGGACCCCCTTGAGGAGGCTTTATGTCCATTAAGGCAGAGAACAAGTCCAGAGTAAATTCTTGTCATTCCTTTCGAGGATCCATAGGACAGACCAAAACATGCTTCAGTTTTTGTCTTTCCTTAGAAAGGACATCAGCCCTAACAAGTACCAGAGGTTCCAACCCTTGGCAAGATTCAAGAAGAGAACCCAGAACTTGCTCTCTGACCAATATCTTTGGAATTCCTCTAGGACCATCTGAGATAATCAACCCCAGTTCCCCCTTGATGTCTAGAGCAGATGCCTGCAAAAATTTTAGAGGATATGTGAAAAGATAAATCCATGCCGACTTCTGGTGGGGTCACAGCAAATGAATCTAACATAAACACCAAACAACCTATAGAGCTATTACCTGCTTCTAGAGGGATGTCCAGTGGAGGCTGAATGGCTAAAGAATCTGGTTGAGACTTCTTAGCCTTCTTACCTAGCAGGAGTATCTCGGGGTTAAAGGATTCCACCATGGTGCCCTCAGCTAACTGCTTTACAGATCCTACAGGAGGTGTGCTCATGGGAAGTGCCCAAACAAAAGACACTGTTTGTGATGAACCTTATGGGGAACCTGCCTCCCACACTGACATTTTCCCTTCTCAGATGACATGAACTCTAGATAGTGATATAAAATGCAAGGCCAAGAAAGTAAAAGTAAAATAAAATCTAGTGCAGTGACAGAGACCTGGTTCAAAGCTCCAGAGAGCACCCCTGCATTACTAGGCTATAATTCATACCACACCTTTCAGCCACCAAACCCGAACCGAAACACTAAAGGTGGAGGCGTGTCCATATTCATTAAGGATATCCACACCTCCAAGCTAGTTGCTCAGCATAATGCAGCCGAGATTATCCAAGTTCAACTAACACTGGGCAAAACCGCAATCCAGATTGTAGCTTGCTACAGACCCCCCACCATGCCCCAGGATTCCCACTCCTCTTTTCTTGATACACTGAAAAATATTAAGGTACAACCCAACACTCTAATAATGGGTGATTTCAACTGCCCTACCATTAACTGGGAAAACTACTCATGTACCAACTCTT
Source organism: Protopterus annectens (assembly GCF_019279795.1). Classification (NCBI taxonomy): domain Eukaryota; kingdom Metazoa; phylum Chordata; order Ceratodontiformes; family Protopteridae; genus Protopterus; species Protopterus annectens. The sequence goes on along the minus strand of NC_056748.1, from coordinate 781,950,625 downwards.
TTGCTCAATGTTTTCTGGAAATCATCAATTCCAACGCATTGGATCAACTTATCCACACCCCCACCAGGGGCAGCAATATCCTAGACCTGGTCATCACCCACATGGGTGACTGGTGTTCTACACCAGAGGTCAGCTCCTTGTTGGTCAGATCCGACCACAAGCTAATCACCCTAGACATCCACATCCCGCTCCCACCCCCCATTAGGAAAATAACCGTAAAAAAAATTCTCCAAAGCCAACTTCACGTTTCTTAAGACAGAAGTGGCAAACTTCACAACACCCATGCAGATGGACAATAGAGGTACGACTGCTGAATCCTACACAAATGCACTTTATAAGCACTTACATGAGTGCATGGATCATGCTATCCCTAACAGAACCAAGATGCTATCCTCCAAAAAAAGGAAGCCAATCTGGTGGTCTTCTGCCACAAACAAACTCTACAACAGAAGAAACTGTTTGAAAAAAGAGGGTCTATATTAGATCAGCGAACGCTTAAACAAGCGAACGCTGATTGATCGACCTTATTTTAGTGAATGTTCAAAATATCAAAGCAACAGAAACCCAAATTTTTTCCTAGGGAAAGAATTTGGTTGTCCGTTTCTGTTGCTTCGGTATTTTCAGTGCTGTGGTGGAAAGTTACGGGTCAGATTCAGGTAAGTGTGCGATTGTGTGGATGTGAGTGTTAGGGTGGGTTAGGTGAATTAGGGTTAGGGCTCGGGTTAGGTATGTGTGCAATTGTGTGGACGTGAGGGTTAGGGCGGGTTTAGGTGAGTTAGGGTTAGGGAGCGGGTGAGGTGAGTGTGCGATAATGACGGAACTTAGGGTTAGGGTTTGGGTTAAGGTAAGTGGATAGTTAGTGGTGTGTGCATAGTTTAGTGTAGGGTTAGGTGTCAGATTTTAAGTGTATGTGTGTGGATTTCTGTTTGTTTGGTGTGCTTGTGTTGTGTGTATGTGTTTTGGATCAGCGATTTTTTCCCTAGGAAAAAAATCGCTGATCTGAGAGTTCGAGATTGTAAGCTTTCACTTACATAAGGTTGATCAATCAGCGTTCGCTTTTTTAAGCGTTCGCTGATCTAATATAGACCCAAAAAAGAGTAAAATCCCACAATTGGAGGAACTCCCTGGTCAGCCTCAGTAAGAAGCTGAGATCTCTCATAAAATCCTCCAAAGCTAGTTATGAAAACCAAATTGCCACTGATTCTAAAGACAACCACAAAGCATTCCATAGCTATGTCAATAATCTCAATGGCAACACTCAGATCTGTTCTGAGTTACAGCACAATGACACTAAATATACAGAACCAACTGATATTGCCAACATCCTGGCAGATAGGTTCAGTGCTAACTTTACCCCCCTCTCACCCCCTAAAGGGCCCATCTTTATACGGGAAGAATGCAAAGTTCCTGTAATCATGGCTGCACAGGTAAAAACCTCACTCTCCAAAGCCAAGAACACAGCGTCCATGGGACCTGACAACATCCCAGGCTGTCTTCTACATGAACTACAGAATGAACTGGCACCCCACCTAAGTACCATGTTCAATCATAGCCTCACCTCAGGCTTTGTGCCCATTGAATGGCGCACCGTGACAGTTATCCCACTCCACAAAGGGGGGGACCACAACAGACCCCGGGAACTACCGCCCCATTTATCTGACGAGCCTGGTCTGCAAGGCCATGGAACGTATCATCATGGAACTCATAAACAAAGACATTGGAGATCTCCAAACTCTGGACCCCACACAGTTTGTGTTTGTAAAAGGCAGATCATGTCTCCTAAACCTGATGGACTTCTTTGAAGTAGTCACTAAAGCCATAGATGAGGGTAAGGTGGTTCACATAGCCTATCTAGATCTCGCTAAGGCGTTCAACACCATCCCCCACTCTGGAATTATAGATAAACTCACTAAGCTAGGTATACATCCCTATGTCACAAGATGGGTTGCCAACTGGCTTACTGACAGAACCCACACTGTGAAAGTAGCAGACTCCAAATCAGACTTCAGACCAGTGACACGTGGAGTACCACAGGGCTCAGTCCTGGGTCCTCTCCTGTTTGGTATCTACTTCTCTGAAGTACAGGCTAACACAGAAGGTCGTTGGCTAACTAAATTCACAGATGACTGCAAACTAGGAGCCATAATCGAAACACCTAACGATGTGGACATCCTACAAAAGGGCCTCACTGAGACAGATGCCTGATGTCAAAGACATGGTCTCAAGCTCAATGCCAAAAAAGTGCATTGTCATCCCCTTTGGTAAAAACTCTGTACCCATGAACTAACACATAGGCGGTAGTCTACTTAACACCAAAAGTGTGATAAGAGACCTTGGGACACAGGTGGACAGTAGTCTCTCCTTTGAAAAGCACATCGCCACAGTGGTCAAGAAATCCTTCTACGTGGCACACCTCATCACAAAAGGTTTCTCATCCAGAAAAAAAAAGGTCATTGTTCCCCTCTACTCATCACTCATTAGACCCATTTATAGACTACAATGGCCCTTTTGGTATGTACCTCACAAGACATCTACAACAACTGGAAAGGCCACAAAAATACCTCACAAAGAGGATTACTGTCCTCAAATAGATGCCTTACACAGACCTCAAAAAACTCCAGCTTTACTCCATCGCTTATCGCCTACTCAGAGGCGATCTCTGCCTAACATACAAAGCTATGTCAAACCCAGAGCTGTTGGACATGCTTCACTTAAAGAAATCCCAATCCCTCCGAGCTACACGCTCTAGGGACGTAAACCTTGTTACCACAATAAACAGAACATGCTGGAGGGATAGATTCCTGTCACAGAGACTTCCCATACTCTGGAACAGACTACCTATCTATGTCAAACAGAGCTCCTCATTAGCACTCTTCAAGGAAAATCTTGATGATTGGTTGGGTAATAGGAAATTCACCCCGGGGATCACTTCTGTGGTTCTGCTTAACAGGGGCACAGGAAAATAATTTTCTTGGGTGGCAAAAGCCAGGGTACCTTTTTGGCTAGGCTTGTATAGGCCCTAGGGCCAATAGCCTAGTACCTACCTATGAAATAACCCCAAAGAGGTGTTTATCTGGTGTTGCTAAATGTTCAGCACAGCAACAAAACCAACTGGCAAAAATTACATTTGAACTGATAGCAAAAGAAGTTCTAGGTAGTTGTGTCTGTATGTCCCTTTTATGCCCTACGTTCTGTGAGAGGAGCATAAATGTGATGTACGGCACAAATAAGATCTCTTTTGAGCTTATGTATACTGTCTGAGTGATGGGGTGCCCAGGGCAGGACATCCCTCTTGTAATGAAAACTGCAACAGTGATAATAGAAGGGCATCCTTTGGGACTCACATTTGTCTCTCTAGCATTTTCTGTTTATAACACAAGTGAAGTTCAGACCCATGGATCTAGTGTTTCTGGTGCTGTTTGTTTTGTGCATATGCAACAGATCCATCAGGGCTGGGCCTGAGGAAGTCCTGTAAGCCAGGCAGTGTAGGACAAGAGTATTCATGCCCTGAATTCTCCTGGTGAGAAACCTTTGTAGGTTCCAACTGTTGCATGTGTCTTGTCAGATATATGCCAGGGGGGGGGGGGGGGGCATTGGATTCAATGACAGCACTGATGAGGACCGAGTAGAGTTGTACTATAACTTTCTTGGACCTGGATGTCCTACCTTTTCCTGTAAGTTGGGCAACATAGAATTATTTTCTTAATGTCTTAGCTATATTTTGGTCAAAGACCAGACTGCTTTCTACATGTTCCCAGATCCCTTACTACTAGGTGGACTCTTAGGGGCATTTTGTTGATGGAGTAATTAACTTGGGTTTCTCAAATGACATTATAATGCATTTTATGGCATTACGTTTTAGGCCATGGCTTTGGTACCAGTCATTTGTCTGCATTAAACCCACTTGCAAAATGTTGGTGTCTTGAGGGGAATCTAGAATAGCTCCCATTTTGTAGTCATCTACAAATTTGGTGAGCCAGAAACATTGAACATTAGCCATGATTTCCAACAAGTACAGGAGCAGGCCCAGCACAGAGGCTTGGAGTACTCTGCTGGTGACCAGTCTTTTGATGGAGATGGTCTTACTGATCCTGACGTCTTGAATCCTGTCTGAAACCCAGCTGGCAATCCAGCAAGTTATCTAAAGATTTACACCTAGCTCAGAGAACTTTCCAACAATGCCTGAGTGGGGTATTGTATTGAATGCCTTAGCTAGGTCAAGATATGCAGTATGCACTGTTTTACCCTTTTTCCATTGCCTTGATGACCATCTCAAAGAAGTCTACCAGGTTAAGTAGGCATGACCTTCCCTTAACAAAGCCAAATTGGGATGGGTCCAGTTTCTGTAGGTTACCAATGTCCTTGTTTATCATTTCCATGTAGATTCATTCCATGGCTTTGCATATTAGGTTTGTTTGACTGATGGGTCTGTAGTTACCTGGTTGGGTTGATGGTCCATCCTTGTGGAGAGGAATGACTGTTGTGGTACTCCATTCACTTGGATTGTAGCCTGCTCCAAGACTTTAGTTGAAGAGTGCCTCAAGTGGTCCTGTTAGGTCATGTTTTAGACCATTCAGGAAGCAACCAGGGATGTTATCTTAACCCATGGAGGCAGAGATCTTGGCTTTAGCTAGAGTTGCCAGCACCTGGTCCCATAGCTGAGGGAAGTACGTTGGAGGGGATTTCACCTGGTGGAGCTTGATAGGAGAGTGGGTGGTGAAGTTTGAGCTGAATTTATCAACCAGTAGATTTGCTATGTCACCTTGGTTGATGAAGGTGGTATTGTTCACCACCAGTTTAGCCCACGTGTTACCTCTAAGTTTCTGGACAAAGACGAAGAAGGCCTTGTGATCGTCCTTATCCTGCAAGGCTATCCTGACCTTGGAGTTGATCTTGTTGGACTTAATGAGACCGGTTAGTTTCTTGTTTAGATGTATGAGTGCGCACTTGTCTTTTAAGACAGTTGCTCTTCCTGATTTTGACTAAATTTTTTTCTTTTATTCTATACCATGTTTAGGTGAGGATTCCATTTGTGTGGTTTGTTTTTAGTGTTTTTAGGTTTTATTTCTGGTAGGTATGGCAGCCTGTATGCAGCCATTCACATATTGGTATAGACACCTTGTGAACAATTTTGCATAAGTTGCTGTGGTCGTGGGGTTAGAACAAGCCTTGAATATTGACAAACTGTTGATTTGATAGGATGTAGTCTGCCTCTGACTAGCTCTTAACTGTTACTGGTTTAGCTGGATTTCACTAGTGAATACATGACACATGGGGGGGACTTGCAATGCTTTCCCATGTTAAATACTAAATTCACTATATTTAATCCTCTAGTTTGAGTGTGTACGATCTGTTTCAGGGTGTTTGTGTTAAAGTCCAGGAAGCATTGTGTCTGTGAGTTTGTTGCAGTGTACGGTTCCCAGTCTAGAGAGGGGTAGTTAAAGTTGCCTGTGAATAGGGTGTTTGATTGGATAATGAGTACCTTTAGGAGGGTTAGGTAAGAGTTGCGAGACTCTAGGGGAATAGAAGTTGACCTGTAGCTAGCCATAATATATTGAAGCACCTTATCTATGATGACTTGTACATCGATGAGCTCCATGATATCATCCTGTTTAACCAACTTGGAGGTATTTTGGTGCTAAAGTAGATTGAGACACCTCCACCTGTGGCCACAGTCTGTGCTGATCTTGGTCTAAATGTGTGGAAGATACTGTAGCATAGTGATGCTGGAGTACTTTCTATGGCTTTCAACCAAGTCTTGGTCACAGCACAGGTGTCCACATTCTCCATAGTGGGGTAGCTTGAAAGGTGGGCATTTTTTGTTTGGACTCCAAGCACTGAGCAGTAACACCTTAAGATTGCGTGTAGACTTTTTCCCTATGTGGTGGTTTATATTTTTCACATTGCCTGAAAAGGCCTCTAAGGGGGTGGATAAGATTTTAGCCAATATTTGAAAGTCTAGAAAGAAGAGGTGCAGCCTATTCTTGGCAAAGCAATGTGGCCTTTTCACCATGTCTTCCCATACTGACAAATATTGGATCCCCTGGTGTAACACCAGAAACTAAGCCAATTACTAAAAGCAGTCAATTTATATTCATACTTTGGCATCTTCCTTGATGAAGGTAGAATGCTGCTCAGTGCAAGGTTCATTCCTACCTCTGACAAATATTCCAAAAGATCCATTATTTGTCTTTTCATATAGCCCAATGAGGCATGTCTCAGGTCATTTACACCCATATGGACTATGATCACTTTCTCCCCTCCTAGTTTTCAAACTACAGCTGTAATACTGTATATTCCTGGAGACCTCCTTGCATATTGGTTATACATCACCATTTTTATCTCAACTCCTCCTCTCTTAACTATTAGTTTTTAAGCCTCATCTACCTCTAACCTTCTCATAAGTATTGCACAAATATTTTCATTTTTGCTTTTTCATGACTTCCCAACTTCTCTGCTTTATATAAATGTTCATAAAATTTCCAAAATATCTTTACAGGATGGCTGGTTTGTTTGTATGTTTGTTTATTTATTTATTTTATTAGTTTTTGTTATAGGATCCCTAAGTTTGGCAACAATCTTTTCTACTTTGTTTCATAAGTCATTGTGCCAAAAGTTTTTGTGCTCTGGAGTAGTTATCAAAAGGATGGCCACTGTGTTGCGGCGGTTAGCATTGTTGTCTCACAGCCAAAGGTCCGGTTGGATTCTTGGATGGGGTGCCTGCTGTGGGGAGTCTGCATGTCCTTCCTGCGGTCATGTGGATTTTCTCCAGGTGCTTCGGTTTCCTCCCACATTGCAAAGAAATGCAGAAGGTGGATTGGACACTCCAAATTGGCCGTAGGCGAGAATGTGTGTGCAATGAGTGGTACAAGTGAACTACCATGCAGGGCTAGCCAACCAGCAGTGTAAAACCTTGGCTTGAGATGACTCTCACTGCTGAAGTGACATCCCGACCCCATGTGTAAAATGGGAAAAGGGGTTATGGATGGATGGATGGATGGCGTAGTTATCAAAAAACAGTTGCTTAAAAGCAGTCTTTCTAAACTCATGTATACTATCCAGGCGCTTCTTTATTTTCTGTTTAGCACATTGCATTTGCACCTTTTTTTGTTCCCCTTATTTTTGTAATACTTTAATCTTTGTCAACCCGTAACCAGATCTCTCTTTCTTTTATTTCTACCCTATTTTTAAACTTCACTTTCATTTTATCGTATTCACTAGGTATAACTTCTGGAGTACTTTCTATGTTCCCTCATTACTCCCAGATATTTTTCATTACACATTCCTTAAATTCCTGTCAGAATATGTAAGGAAGTGACAGTGTTTCATCTTTACTTCATTCCATTCCATTTTATCTTAGTAATTATTGGTGGATGATCTGATATAGTATTGAATGTGTAACAGCATTCTCAATTAAATGATCATGTTCCTCTGAAATATAATTTCTGTCTACCCAGTTATTGTACCTTGGGGAATAATAAGCAGCTTCTCTCTCAAGTTCCTGCTACTAAACTCATGTCTTTCATACCAAATATTTTCATAAATTTCTTCAGAAATCTACCATCTTTTATTATATCTTCTGTTCTAGGCCGCCAAATACACCCTCATAATTAAATTCTAGTCCCCACCTATAAGTAATATTCCCTGCTGAAAGACAATTATTTTTCCCAGAATTTTTTTTAGCTCCAAACTACCAGTTTTAGGTGGAATACAAATATATTCCAGTATAATTCTCATGTCTTGACGGTAGCCCCTATCTACAACAAATCTGCCATTGTTCTCCTTTTCTCCATCTTCTCTCTCTACTGGAGCTCCTCTAGCAATTAATATAAGAACTCCTCTTTTCTTTCTCCCTGATATTCTGCAGAATATCCATCCTATAGCTATGTCAAGAATCTCGATGGCAACACTCAGATCTGCTCTGAGTTATAGCACAATGGCACTAAATATACAGAACCAACTGATATTGCCAACATCCTGGCAAATAGGTTCAGTGCTAACTTTACCCCCCTCTCATCCCCTAAAGAGCCCACCTCTATACTGGAAGAATGCAAAATTCCTGTAATCCTGCACAAGTAAAAAACACACTCTCCAAAGTCAAGAACACAGCATCCATGGGACCTGACAACATCCCAGGCTGCGTTCTACATGAACTACAGAACTAAGTGGAACCCCACCTAAGTACCATGTTCAATCATAGCCTCACCTCAGGCTATGTGCTCACTAAATGGCACACAGTGACAGTTATCCCACTCCACAAAGGGGGAGCCACCACAGACCCTGGAAACTACTGCCCCATTAGCCTGACGAGCCTGTTCTGCAAGGTTATAGAACGTATCATCATGGAACTTATAAACAATGACATTGGTAATCTCCAAACTCTGGACCCCACCCAGTTTGGGTTTGTAAAAGGCAGATCATGTCTCCTAAACCTAATAGACTTCTTTGAAGCAGTCACTAAAGCCATAGATGAGGGTAAGGTGGTTCACACAGCCTATCTAGATCTCACCAAGGCTTTCGACACCATCCCCCACTCTGGAATTATAGATAAACTCACTAAACTATGTATAAATCCCTATGTCCAAGATGGGTTGCCAACTGACTCACTGACAGAACCCACACTGTGAAAGTAGCAGATTCCAAATCCAGCTTCAGACCAGTGACAAATGGAGTACCACAGGGTTCATTCCTGGATCCTCTCCTGTTTTGTATCTACTTCTCTGAAGTACAGGCTAACACAGAAGGTCTTCGGCTAACGAAGTTCACAGATGACTGCAAACTAAGAGCTAGGAGCCATAATCAAAACTCCAAAAGATGTGGACATCCTACAAAAGGGTCTCGCTGAGACGGATGCCTGGTGTCAAAGCCATGGCCTCAAGCTCAGTGTCAAAAAGTGCATTGTCATCCCTTTTGTTAAAAGCTCTGTACCCATGAACTACTACATAGGCAGTAGTCTACTTAACACCGAAAGTGTGATAAGAGACTTTGAGACACAGGTGGAAAGTAGTCTCCCCTTTGATAATCATATTGCCACAGTAGTCAGGAAATCCTTCTATGTGGCACACCTCACCACAAAAGGTTTCTCATCCAGGAAAAAAGAGGTCATTGTTCCCCTTTACTCGTCACTCATTAGACCCATTATAGAGTACAACGACCTCCTTTTGGTATGTACGTCACAAGACAGCTACAACAACTGGAAAGGCTGCAGAAATACCTCACAAAGAGGATTACCAGCCTCAAACAGATGCCCTCTGCAGACCGTCTCAAAAAACTGCAGCTTTACTCCGTCGCATATCGCCTTCTCAGAGGCGATCTCTGCTTAACACACAAAGCTATGTCAAACCCAGAGCTTTTGGACATGCTCCACTTAAAGAAATTCCAATCCCTCTGAGCTACATGCTCTAGGGACCTAAACCG